>NC_084464.1:11679594-11979594 GCF_027409185.1 Cynocephalus volans | reverse complement strand
GGACTTTTCCTGCTAGAGATGTAGAAATGTAATTATCATTAATTCTAACATCTAGAATTAATATGATAAAAATTAAAGATTTTTAAAATTTCTGTGTTTTTAGGTTATTTTAAATGGCTAAATTGATTTCTTCTTTTCAAAGAAATCGAAGGGGGAAAAATTCTCCCAGGCTAAGATCTGATAAGCAGAGTTTTAGCCTAGAGCAAATTTTTACAGCTCAGTTATAAACCCCTGAAATAGGAGTTCATAATGGAAACAGCTGCTCAACCTTAACTATTGTGAGTGCCACTATAATAAAAACTGCAGGAGTTCACATTAACATTGGCTTCCCCTTACACTCTTTCCTGTTACCCATCCATTAACTAAACTACACTACCTAATGGAGGTAAAGGCTACAGCTTTACTCCCAACAAAAATAACAAGACAGGCAACTCACAGGTGGTAAATAACATGTTCCTCCAAACATCAGAGTGTACTAATATCCCCTGGAGGCTACTCTCCAGTCTAGAGAATAACATCCCACTCAAATGATTTCAAATTAGGACTACCATCCCAGCCCACAAAACACTAAGCAATGACACCTATTTCCTGTTTATTTTGTTGAAATGTATTACATTTGCAATACTTGTAGAAAGAGTCAAGTAAAAAAAAAAAAAAAAAAAAAAAAAAAAAAAAAAAAAAAAACCTCCTTTATAATGGGACTACCTTAATAATGCATTGATAGTAATACTAATAGGTAGATGATTTCCTGAAGTTAGAAACAAAATTGGAATTGAAGTAACGGAATATATCACTTATAGATACTACCAAGTGCAATCCGGATTAAAACACAGTGGAGTTTTACTTGAGTGTTACTTCTGAAATCCATAAGAATGAGGAAGGTACCCATAATTTTGAGTACTTATAATATGCCTGATGCTTTGTGTCTATTATTTAGTTCTTATATCAAAACCCAGTTATTATCTCCCATCTACTTATAACAAAGTTGAGGCTCAGATTGGGTAAATAAGTTTTTGTTTTCATAGAGCTCTTAAGTGGAGGAGAAAGGTAAGTCCCAGCTTCTGTCTGATGGTGAACTAAATGTACTGTTAGATTACAAGGGAGAAAGGAGAGAGAAAGCATCACATGCATTCATTTTTTCACATTCATTCATTTTTTATTTTCATCAGAAGATAATTTCCGTGGAAAGTCTTAATGTTCAAAGACTTTTCTGAGACTGTAAGGTATACTAGATTCATTTATCATATAGTTGCATAGAATTGGCAGCCAAGCCTCCTGTACTGACCAACAGGACTGACCCTTTTAGGACTTCCCACAGCTTCTAAAAGCCAGGAAAACTCACCATCCAGTGGACCATGCTGTCCTCTTGGGTGAGTGGGCACTCTGGCATTGCCTTATAGGCATCTTCCTTATGAAGATAATCTTCTGACTCCTTAGTCATAAGCAACCTCCCAGCTACCCTTGGTTTTGAGTTTCATTCTATAGATGACAATGTGACAATAGCAAGGTTCCAGCACAAAATTCCCAGTCTGTTTCTACATGAAGATGAGCTTTGTTTTACATCATTTATAGGCTATTATCAATCTATTTTTTACTTGAAACCCTCCAAATCAAACAAGTCTCTGAATAAAATGTAAGCACTTAAATGTCTGTATGTTAATGTAACCACGTTCTGAACTGTCTTCAAAAATAAACTGAGAACTTGGTTGTGAAAAGGCTAGGAGGAATGCGGAAAGGAGGCCCACTCTCCATGCAGCTGATCTTGACAAACTGGAAGCAAGGTATTTATTCCGCTCAGCATAACTGTCTGAGCACACAACATGATGACCCTTCACTCATCAGGCAAAATACAGTAGTGCCATTGTCAATAATGGAAACCTCATAGATACTCACATGGTTTTTGAACTGGGCCATTGTTTATATTGTCACCTGTATATTCCATGATGGTTATTTTTTTTTCCAAATTAAAACTAAGGTAGCAACTACTTCTCTTTGATTTATTTGTGGGACACAGCTCAGCATTATGTCCAGGTATATATTTTAAATCAATAGTTTTAATAAATATAGTAGTGATTTTAAAGATAGCCAGTATTAGCATATCAAGATTCTCTATATTATAGGTATACATTTTCTTTCTAAATTTTTTTAAAAGGTTATCTGAATAGCTTTGGGAAGCTCTTGGAAGTAATGGAATCTTTTTCTAAAAAACGTGCACTTCATGTACGTACAATATTTTATATATGTTTTCAAAGAGTTAAAAGATTACTTTGCCTACCTATGGATATCCTAGAGATCCCAAAGCCCCCATGTTAGATCCTTGACTTTTAGTGACTATACTAAGTGTAATTTTTTTTCAAAGATTTTTCTTGAATACATATGAAAAATGAGATTCAGCATCAGATATTTAGATCTCATCCTTGGATCTCCTGCATGACTTTAAAAATACCTTTTTGACCCTTCTTGATCAGTCTTCTGCTTTCAACCGTGATAAGACCAGAGTTAGTGGAGGGTCATCCCAGCATAGATTTACATCAGATCATTTACAAGGGAAAAAAATAGTGAAAAGCCATCTGACTTACTAAATACACACATGCACATGTGCAAACACACACACACATATATGCAGATATTAATATAGATAAAGATATAGATAACCATATTGAAGCAGAAGATATATGCCTTCGAAAGCTTTAAAATTTCAGGGGGTTATTCTAAGACCTTGTAAATTGTACTTACACAGATTTTGAGTGATATCTTAGACACTATTTTGGTAAACAGGCCTCTTGCATTAACAAAAAGGACTCACCATTTCAGGATTTTACTTGACCTTGGAAAATACAGAGGACCTAGTTCTACTTCTCATCGAACTGTATCGCAAAACACCCAGAGTGGTGGTTCTCAAAGGGTGGCTTCCAGACCACCAGCAGAAGCACTAGGAACGTGCTAGCAATGCAGATTCTCAGCCTTACCCAAGACCTGCAGAAACTCTGGAGGTCAGGGCCCGCAATCTATGCTTTAACAAGCCCATCAGGGCTTTCTGGTTGAGAATCACTGCACTCCAGAGCTTCTCCGTCCTCTGGGGACTGTATTTGAACCGTGAGCTGAGCCCGGGAACACACCTTAGCCCTGTGTAGACCTCCCAGTCTCCTCAACTCCCCAAGGCTGACAAATCCTCCCCCTATTACACTCTCCCTTCCACATCAAAAGTTGCTCCAAATTCTCTGTTCTCAACAAGAAATTAAATACTAAGTATAAAGAATCAAACAAATTAATATCTGGCATTTGGGGGAGATGCAAATTTCTTTCAGGCCAAAGCCCTTCTCATATAGCATCTTTCTACTGCTTTGATGTGTGAAGACAATCCAATTTAAGTAAATAAGCAAATGTGCTAATTGTTCTTTCAAAAAAATAGATACGTATTTGTTTAATTTTTGGATTAATCTCCTCAATTTATAAAAGTGCAAGTGAATTTTACTAGCAATTTCCCTAGAGAATCACTGATGATAATTATCATTGGAAAAAAAAAAAAAAAAAAACCAGTGCTTTAAATTACAGTTACAAATCATATATTTTTTTAACTTTTAATTTTCACCATATTGTACAAATACGTCTAATTATTCTCACTCTGCATAGTATGCTATAAAGCGCCTTAGGGGACTGATTGGTTTATCAATTCAATTAGAAAGTTGGTTGTTTTGATTAACGTCAACTATTATCTATTACAATGAGTATCATAATGCCATCTAATTAAGACAAAGAAAGTGCTTAAAAATTTCCAAACCTACTGCCTCTATGGGTAAAAACAAAAAGCCGTCTAGTTTCTATTCAATATACCAACAGCCCTACAAGCCTCTCTTTCTCTAGTGGCAACACTGAATTATAGAACCCTGGGCATCAAGAAAGGTTTGATCATGTCTGTACGCTTTGTCTAAGAAGGCAGAAAAATGGAGATGGTTGTGTTGAGTATTTATCATTGGACTCAAAGCAGCAAGAAAATAAAGGGCAAACATCCTTTTCCATTGCGGAAGCTCTAAAACTACTACTGCAAGTGATGCTAATGCTTCTTAATTGTCTTTTCTGCCCCAGGGTCCCAGAGAGATATGGAAAACAACCCCTTAGCAGCAGTAGGTGCTACTATAAAATGGGGCAGGATGGCAGGGCTGTCTGCCCCCTTCCCCATCTCCAAAGTGTTCCATCAAAATCTCCAGAGTCCTGGGTATCTCAAAGGACCTCCAGATGCTGGGGCTATGCCCTTGGGCAATTATTTAGTAGCTGTGTACCTTACTTGTTCTTTCAGTATGGGGATAGTTTTGGAATTGTTAAAAGAGGAAATTAGAGAATGCATTTGGAGGCCTATTGAAAAGTCAAAAGGACTGTCTTAGTCTGCATGGGCTGCTATAAAAAAAAAATACCAGAAATTTATTTCTTATCATTCTGGAGTCCGCAAAGTATAAGATCAAGGTGCAGTGCTCTTTTCCTGGTTGGCAAACTGCCACCTTCTCACTGTATTTTCAGTTGATGAGAGAGGGAGAAGAGAGCTCTGGTGTCTCTTCCTCTTCTTATAAAAACATCAGTCCCATCAGATTAGGGTCTCACCTTTATGACCTCGTTTAATTACCTCCTTATTTCATGTATGCTTACACTGGAGGTCAGAGCTTCAACATATAACTTGAGGGGCACAATTTAGTTCACAGCAAAAACTACACAAATACAGATTTTTTTTTTAACTCTATAGAACCAATTCAGAGTTAGGACCAACTCAAAGGTAGTACCAAGCTCACACTGAGTTTCTATATTTTTAGCTATGGCAAAATCATAGTCTTTCAAATTTCCTACCCCCCCCAAAATTTTTAGAATTTAAGGGGGTTATTCTAAGACCTTGTAAATTGTACTTACACAGATTTTGAGTGATATCTTAGACACTATTTTGGCAAACAGGCCTCTTGCATTAACGAAAAGGACTGACCATTTCAGGATTTTACTTGACCTTGGAAAATACAGAGGACCCAGTTCTACTTCTCATCAAACTGTATCGCAAAACACCCAGAGTGGTGGTTCTCAAAGGGTGGCTTCCAGACCACCAGCAGAAGCACTAGGAACTTGCTAGCAATGCAGATTCTCAGCCTTTATTCTCAGTAAAGACATAAAAATTTATTATATACAGAGTGCAAAGAGTTCTGAATATGGGTATTATTACCAAGCAGTTATATAATTGAGACATTTCTTTGGATTGTGCCTGAGTGTCCTGAATTTTTCCTGTGATTCCTAGTGTGTTTATGCTTCACTAACTTTCCTTTTTACCCGTGGATGCTAAGATTATCATTCTATGATGTGTCCAGGCAAAGGAAGATATTTAGGTCAAGAATGTTAGATTCTCTTATTCCATTTGCAAAGAATTGTTGCTATGTATGAATCAAGTGTTTTACAAAACTTGGATAGTTAGACCTGTGTACTTCCTGAATTTTTGATGAATTTGTTTTTGTGGATGATGTTGACCTTATATGCAAACTTGATTGTCCCTTCAGATAGGGTAATGCCATTGGACCTGATCATAAATAAGTTTCAGAAGTTTGAGATATTTTATTTCATTTAAGAACAAGTACGTTTATTGGTAAGTGATTTTATGATAAAATTCAAGTTGGATAAAAAGCGTTTTTGGACAAGTTCCTAGACTAAGACTGTGTTTTTGGTTTGTTTTTTCATGTTTGTTTGAGGTCTGGGTCAGTCCCAAAAACCAAAATCATCAGGAGGTAACAACTGTCGTGTGTGTGTGTGTGTGTGTGTGTGTGTGTGTGTGTGTGTGTGTAAGACAATGAAGGAAAAGCAAATATGATAAAAATAATGAAAAGTTTGATCTACATGAATAAAGCAGCACTTTTCCTTGATGCCTTGATGCTTTATTTTATAACTTCCTGCATAAGGCAGAGAAATATCTAAATTCATATTCCATAAAATCTGTGAGCTCAGCTACTGCTTCCACTTTAATGTGATGGCTTTGGGACGTGAACCCATTATGATAATGATCTGATTGGTAAAGAGAGGTCATTAGATATTTTTCTCCAAAGAGATAGCTGCCCGAAAGGAATAGTGATTAGAGGTAAAAAAGCTTTCTTTAAAGTCTCCTGTTTTGCCATTCTTTCTATAATAAAAAATTAATTCTTCAACACTCAATAAATTCTCAAGAGACTTTTGAGTTCAGATACTAGTAGACTTCTTTACATGCACAGTAACTATTAAACACTCATTATGAATGGGTTTCCTGAATACATTTTTGATGCATGTGTATTGTTTTAGTGAATAAAAATACACATGCGTTGAGGAAAAGATAGATCAGGTTTTTATTTTAGAGGGAAACTCAGTGATTCCTATACATTACCAAAAAAAAATATTTTATGTGTCCTTTTCTAGAATGTTTAGAAAACTAGAAGTTTTTTAAATTTTATTTTCTAAAGATTACTAATACTCTTTTATGGGAAAAAAAATGAATAACCACGTAGTTATAGAAATTAAAACAAACACACCAAAAAGAGGTGTTGCTTCTTTGGGGGACTTATAGTACCAGAACTGATGGAGTCATCTTAGGATACTGCTAAAGCCCCTTGTAATAGCTACCTAGGGGTAGCATATGTAATGTGGATGTGTAAACCAGTATATCAAGGCAGCTACTAAGAGAAGCCCATTTGGGGGACAAAACAGAGTCAGAGAACACAAACTCCAAATGGTCAAACTCGTGTTTGTGCCAATAATCTATAATTTGTAGTAGCAAAAGCAGCTTCCACTAAAAATCATAATACTGAGTGCTTTGCATTGAAACATCAAGCACAGAAGAAAAAACTTAAGCTGCGTAAATAGTCTCCTCTTACCAATATTATTAATTTAACTATTATTCAATGTATGTATATTTCCTCTCAGATTTAGGGCTTATTTCTGAATATTTTCTCTTCCTCTTTGAACTAAAAATGCTCACTAGAAGGTAATGACTCTTTGACTGAAGGTGATCAAGGATTCATTATTGTTACCAAACATGAAGTCTTTCTGTGTTTTAAAACCTCAGCAGTGGTAATTCTGGAAGATTCCTTTGGAAAGTATATTTGAATGTGTCACACAGAAAAACCTGGGGAAGTGGGACTGGTGGGTCACTCCATCTGCTCTTCTGTGGTTGTCACTGGGGCCATATTACCTCTCTCCTGCTTGCCCAGTGGCAGTGTCCAGTGGCCTGTGAACACAGTAGGATGAAAGTAGTACCACATAGTGCCTGAAATAAATGACTTTGGCATTAGACAGACTCAAGCTTGAGTTATAATACTGTCACTTGGCCTGTCTTAGTCCATTTGTGCTGCTATAACAAGATATCTTACACCGGGTAATTTATAAACAACAGACATTTACTGCTCAGTGTTCTGGAGGCTGGGAAGTCCAAGATCAAGGTGCCTGCAGATTCAGTGTCTGGTGAGGGCCCATTCCTCATACACGGCACCTTCTAAGGGTCCTCCCATTGGTAGAAGGGGCAAACAAGTTCCCTAAGGCCTCTTTCATAACAGGCCATTCATATGGGCAGAGCCCTCATGACCTAAAAATTATCTCCCAAAGGCCCCACCTCTTAATACAATACATTAGGGGTTAGGTTTCAAAATATGAATTTGGAGGGGATACAAACATTCAGAACATAACATGTTCCTTATAAAACATCTTTCATAGAGTTTCTACAAGAATGAAATGAGGCTGTGCCCAAAGCACTTAGTGCAGTGCCTGACACATAGCTCTGTGCATGCAAGAACCATACCGTTCTCATTCCCCTCACGTGTTCATTGTTTATATTGGTTCTGACACATAGTTGGTCCTCAGTAAATATTTGTTAAATGACTAAATAATAATCACAAAATAGTAGTTATTATTTTCTTAAATGTTTTATAGCCACTAGAATACAACGGATGCAGAGTTTTACATATAACTTACCAAATATTAACAGTAACACAATAATCTGTCAATCACTCCTGTAAGATCTGATGAGTAGAAGAGAAAACTGGGAAATGAAAAAATGGGAAGTAACGTCAAAGGCAGAGTAGGAGTGCTGGTTTTTGCAATGAAATCTTGGAGAAGATAAAGGAAAATGGAAGAAAGAAGTTCCCAGCCTTGGACATCTCTCCTCATCCTTGTTCAGGAGAAAGACAGCTGAGAGGTGTGGTGAGGGGTGAATCGCTCATGTTTTGACACAAGGGTTTTATGGCAGCCAGGTTAGTGGATATCTGCAAGGCTTCAGTGGACCCTAAAAGAGGCACAAAATCAGAAAAGCACTGAACATTTGGATGGAGGACCAGACAAAAGCCCACCACCACACTGACTTCAACAACACTAAGCTATTCACTAAGCCGTGATTCATTAGAAATTCAGTGAAGGGAGTTACTAAAAAATGTCTAGTGAGCAAAGGATGGCAAATGAAATGGACAGCACCACACCCTGTGTTACAAAACATCCTTGCTTTGGGATTTATTTAGGGTTGATGTTTATTGTTTTATGTTCATGGAATTCATAGCGTTTTAAAATTCACTTTTGACTTCAGTTCTCAGCCACATATTTTTCTGAAGGTCTAGGACTTCCAATTTTGAAAGGACTACTGTGTGTTTGTGTGAGTGCACACACACATGCACGTATGGTTTAAAACGTGTGTGTGTGCATATGTGCTTGAGAGAGATACATGTATCTACAGTATGCACATACACACACTCCAACACAGCTATGTACACACGCAAACAACATGTACCTTGCTCTCCTTTAGAATGTCAGAACCTCCAGGAGGGAATCTGTATCATATGGTTCTCATATAGCACATTTATAGCATTGGTTAAGTGCTGAACACAACATGAACACTTAACAGATACTAAAAATGTTTTTTAACTTTAAGAGAGAAGTTTAAGAATCCAGTCCCTTTTGAAGGGTTTAAAGTAGCATAAAAATTCAAAGCAATAGAGGCACTCTTTGGTTAACTGGAGCATCTTCTAAGGAAACCTTTGATATGGCTGACTGAAACGTTAAGTGGCAAAGTGGCAGCTTGGACAGGACAATCCCAAACACTAAAATTCCTGCAACACAGGAGACTGCTTGGAAATCTTTCTCTAAATCGACTCAGACTTGTCTGGTGTCTTCTCATTTTTATGATTCTTCCTAAAGAATATAAAGTGTAAAAAGCAAACATCAGAATTTATTTGAAAGATGAGAAAATATTTTCTTAGTTAACAAGCAGCAAGAGATGCATGACATTGGTAGCGCTAAAAGGAAGGAAGGAGAAATGGAGGGAGGGAGGGAGGAAAGAAACAAAAAGGAAAGGAAAGATACACTGTAGCTGTGAATTCACTCCAGACCAGAGTTCGTGCTTTCTTCATCTTAGGTCCTCTTAATACATTCACGAAACCTCCAGAAGCAATTTCTGTAGTTAAGTAGGCCAGCACAGCCAAAAGAACTTCCATAGTATCCTTGTCCAAAGGCCAAAATCCTTTAAGGGGATTTAAAGACATACCCTTAGGGAAGCATTCAAGCAAACAGAACAAGAATATTTGTTTATTTGTACATATATCCCCAAGAATGTAGAAAGCACCCCTTCTTGAGAATACAACCTTTCAAGATACAGAAGCAAGAGAAAACAAAAGAAAGAAAAAATATGAAGGTCTCGGCAGCTTGATTATGCATCTGAGAAACAGCTGACAGGCAACTTGGCACATCAAGTCAATCTCATTTTGAAACCAAAATTCCGGTGTCATATGGAGATGACATGCTGACATCACTGAGCTCATGCTTAAGGGATTTCTCATCACGCTTGTTCAGACACTATCCCTTCTTAAGGTCTTGATCTCTGTCTCCTTGGCTGAGCACTCAACAGAGAGAAACTAGGCAGCTCATATTGCTTACAGAATTTACACACAGTCGTTAAATAGAGATGGAAAGAGGCCCTCATGTGTTCCCAGCACTGGGAGTAAAATTGCTCAGCTGGCTTGATACCCAGTAGCAAGGACCTTCCAAATGGATGTGCAGGGATCTAAAGGTAAAGAAGGTAGTTTTAACCCTACACAGAGGTGACCTGGCACAGGCATGGGTGAGGGAAAGAAAGGTGGCAGTGTTTAACCACTTCAGTTCTGGAAAACTCAATCCACACCTGCCCCCACCCCACCCCCACACACACCACCACCACCTCTTGCTCAACACAGAGCTTCAAAGGAGACACGGGAACGGTTGGGTCACAGGCAATAGGACTGAACACAACCGCCGCTCACTGGGCCACCTGGATTGCCTAAGAGCTGTCAACTTATCCTCTCTGCAGTGGGGCTTTGGTGTTGCTCAAAAAAAAAAAACCACAGTGGCTGGTTAACCAGGGCCTTTGATCCTTGCAGTTTCTACTATCAGTGTTTTTCCTCCTCTTTTTCTGTCTTTCTCCAAACTTTGAAGATAATGAGTCAAACATTTGCAAGTAATTAGAAGGTGTGGCTGCCAAGAAAAAGTGAGTATTTTTCTTTTAAATGGGAAGAGTAGGTGCCCTGCTCTTCACACATCTCTAATTATATCACAAGATGTGCTTGTTTGGTCTCTGATAAACTGATCTGGCCCTGGTAGGGAAACCACACCTAGGAGGTAATGAGCCCCTCCTGCAACAATAATAGCCATTAAGAGAGGAGAAGCTGAGTGTCATCATGAGTCAATGATTTATCATTTACTGACAACTTCATCCTTCGACTTGCTTTTCAGCTTCAATTTACGTACAGCAAAGGGAAAAGGACTATATATTCCCTACAAGACAAGAAGGGGTGATTTCAGAAAACAGTATATGCAGTATCGTTTTCTATTATGCATTTAAACAACTTTACTAAATAACAAAGGCACCATCCATCTCTAGGTTCATTGGTAGTACTTTCCACAGCATATGTGTGTGTGTGTAATGAAAGGGTACATACAATTTGAAACGTGAGCAATTCTTTATTCTCATTGCAAACAAAGAAATAATCAGAAAAGGTAAATGAAGAAAACATATAAATAAATTGATCACTGGGGTAAACCCCTCACCCATAAGAACGGTCCAACAGCTACCCTCAAGGGTAAAAATGAGAATAACAGCTTGGCTTACTCAATCATTCTCCCACGTGACCTATCCATCTAACAGGGTAAGAAACAGCAGATCGTGAGATGGTCAGAAATGATCGAAAACCAGAAAAAGAAAAGTTGGGAAGATGCAGAAAGACATTTCAGGACATTTCACCCAGTGGCTCCATTTTACAGGGAGTATACTGAGGCACAGAGAGAGGCTGTTTGAGTGGCCCAAGATCACACAATCGCTTTACGACTGATTTAGGCCCTACGGTCCCACGAGGACTGTTTGCTGTCCTTGTCCTTCGGCAGATCTTGCCTCTGTTCTCCAGCCCTTTGGCAGGATGCCACCGGGAGCTGACGGCCCTCGGAGGCCTTGCTGCCTGTAGAACTGCACCCAAGAAGTGGGGCTATTCAATCAAGGCACGTGGAATCTTTCACAGTCATTCTCCTTTTGAATTCATATTTTTAAAATGTGTTGGTAAATTATCAAAGGAGCAAATTGTGTTTCTCCCTCTACTCAGATATGTCACCATCCGGTAACTCACCTGTCCTTGAGATTTTGCTCTGTTATGTTTTCTAATTGTCTCATTGTCTTTACCATTTTAAAGTGTGGGGGGGTGGGGGGTGTACACACTTATACATGTATGTATATGTACAAATATATTTTTTCCCTGTTTAAACTGCTTAACTGAGAAAGGCACATAGAAAACTAAATAATACTTGCCTCACCTTTTTGGGTATTGACTTTAAACTATTTAAGAGGTATTTTACTTCATGAGCTGCTGCTTCAGCATTTCAGTTTTTCTTCTAAAGGCATTTCCCTAAGACAAAATAAAGCAGAGTAATAGCTTTATAAGATTGGGGTGGGGACATCTGGAGACCGGTTTTCTGCAGGAATTCAAAGTACCCGAGTACTTTGTACCTGAGTACCCGAGAACGCTCTTCCTCACTTCCTGACCAGTGAGTAGCCTCTCTTCTGAGAAACACAGAGCATGAGTCATTTACAGCATTTGATTCATCTCTTAGCATTAGAAGAAAAGGCAAAAAAACATTGAAAGCAAATAAGCTGAATGTCACTAGTCTAAAATCACATGCTTTCTAGATATGTTTTACAGGTATTACTCATTTACTCCTTGAGATACCTCTATGAGCTGGGTACTATTATTATACCCACATATTGAATAAGGAAACTGAGGCACAGAGAAATTAGACAAGTTCACAAAGCTGGTCAGCACCGGACCTGAGATTGGAGCCTAAGCTCTCTGCTATTCCACATTGACCCCCCATTGAAAAGCAGCCTTTGTTCAAGAAACCAGGAAGCATCAAGTTGACATCTTAGGAATAGAAAGTTTCTGGAAGCCCCAAGGGCCTCTTCTTTCAAACACTGTCACCTACTCACACCCTCATCTAAATTAGGTTTGAGAAATCTAAGTAAAATCGGATGCCTAAAGGGATGGAGTTCTTGCCGGATGGTGTATGTGAAGAAGGGGTGAGGTCTAATCCTGCTGCCAGTTTGTTTCTAACCAAATCAGAAGTCTCTCTTCGGGGGGGCTGCCTCTCTTACTCTAGGTCCCAAGGTCAGTGGGCCCAAGGATTTGCCAATATTTTGATGACGGGATGACTTGTTGTCAACTTTTTGGAGGTGACCCTGGACATGAGAGCAGTTCTTCCAGAGAAGACAAGCCTATGATGTTCCCACACACAGAGCATCCAAAGAAAAAGAAACAAACTTAGAAGGTCCTGCCAGGGCTACTTGCTTCAGTTCATTTCAACAGAACTCTGCCAGATGAAGAAACAAACGCATAAATAATTCAATACCACACAGGCAATGCTAGATATGATAACAGAGGAACAAGGTGTTATGGGGATGTAAGAAGACAGTCTGTGAAGAAATCCACGCCCACTCCCGCAGAAGGGATGTGTTTGGTGAATGGTATTTTTTACCAGGCACACAATGGAGTTAGGTAACTGTGGAAAGGAAGAGAATTTAAATAGGGAGAGACTTGATGAAGTAGACTAACAATGTGCATTCTTGGGTGGGGAGAATATGTAAATGTGAAAAATATCAGTTCATCAAAAGGAAGTATGTGTGTGCTTGTATGCCAGGATGTCTCTGCCTCCATGTGTCTGAATTAAAAAACATGGTTTAGCATGCAACTTAGGTCTGTTCTAAAATTTCCCAACTTACTTTTCAAAAAAGTTTGTCAAGTTCTATGCCACTCACTATCTTTATTAACTTAGAAAAAGAATATATTCAAAGTAGTCAGATGAAGGAAAAAAAGAGCAAATATACCCATTTGATATATCTTTTAAAGTAATAATTAGAACACAAAGAATAATTTTCTTATTGAAGTAAAGAAGCATTTTAATAAATACTCATAAAGAATAGAGCTACTGCAAAAATTATAGTGTCATAATATATCTTTGCATTGCTTAAAGCAAACTTAAAAGAACTAAAATTGTATGGAATTTTAAGATTTTCAAAAAGAAACCACAATTTAAATTTTAAAACTTAAAAAGCTTAAAACTTTCTTTTCTTTCAGCCTCTAAAGTTAATATTCATGAGTTAAATGCCACTTCTCAAGCAGAGTGCAGCTAAAAAAAAATAGGTCAAAATTTTACCTACATATATAAATATTTTATTTTATTTTACAAACCATTTTAGCTTCTTTCCTGTGGATTTTTACCATTTCAGGAGCCTATACCCAAGAATGCTGAGGGGAAGTTGTAGTAATTATCAAAAGATTTTTATTAGAACTTATGACAAACATTTCTATTTTACTTGGACACCACTGTGAGGCATTTTGCAACTTGACTCTTGTCTTGACTCTTGTTGAAGGTCTTCCAATTTTTTTTAATTTTTATTTTTTATCATTAGTATATTCATTATTACAAATAATAATTTTTCTTTATACCTTTTACCCAACTTGTCACTCCCCAAACCTATCACTCCCCTCCCCGCCATCTCGAGTATCTTTAGGTTTGTTCTTTCCTTCTGAAAGTTCAATGTATTGTTGTGGTCTGTCCTTCCTTCCTTCCTTATTTCTTTCTTTCTGTATTTCTTTCCTTCTTTCTTAGCACCCAGTTATGAGTGAGAACATGTGGTATTTCTCTTTCCTTTTCTGGCTTATTTCACTTAACATAATTATCTTCAGACTCATCCATGTTGCTGCAAATGGCAGAATTTCATCCTTCTTCATGGCTGAGTAGTATTCCATTGTGTATATATATCACATTTCCCTTATCCAGTCATCTGTCGATGGCCACTTAGGTTGGTTCCATATTTTGGCTATTGTAAATAGAGCTGCAATGAACATAGGAGTGCAGGTACCCCTTTGACATTACGATTTCCATTCCTTTGAATGTAATATACCCAGTAGGAGGATTGCTGGAGCATATGGTAGTTCTATCTGTAGTTGTTTGAGGAATCTCCATACTGTTTTTCATAATGGCTGTGGTAATATACAGTCCCACAAACAGTGTAGAATAGTACCCCTCTCCCTGCATCCTCACAAGCATTTGTTATTCTTGGTCTTTTTAATAATGGCCAGTCTAACTAGGGTGAGATGATATCTCAATGTGGTTTTGATTTGCATTTCTCTGATGATTAATGATGCTGAGCATTTTTTCATGCACCTGTTAGCTGTTTGCATGTCTTCCTTTGAAAAACATCTATTCATCTCATTTGCCCATTTTTTAACTGGATTATTGGGGTTTTTTTGAGTTCTTCATATATTCCAGATATTAATCCTTTGTAGGATGTGTAGTTTGCAGGTATATTCTGCTATGCGTTGTCTTTCTACTCTGTTGTTTCTCTTCTTTGCTGTGTGGAAGCTTTTTAGTTTGATATAATCCTGTTTATTTTTTCTTTTGTTGCTTGTGCTTTTGGGGTCTTATTCAAAAAGTCTTTACCCAGTCCTACTTCCTTAAGTGTTTCTCCTATGTTTTCCTTAAGTAAGTTTATGGTTTTGGATCTTAGATTTAACTCTTTAATCCATTTTGAGTTGATTTTGGTATATGGCAACAGGTACAGGTCCAGTTTCATTCTTCTGCATATGGATGCCCAATTTTCCCAGCACCATTTATTGAACAGGCTGTCTTTTCCCCAGTGTAGGTTCTTGTTGCCTTTATCAAAGATCAGTTAGCTGTAAGTATGTGGGATGATTCCTGAGTTTTCTATTCTGTTCCATTAATCTGGATGTCTGTTTTTATGCCAGTACCATACTGTTTTGGTTACAATAGCTTTGCAATATAATTTGAAGTCAGGTAGCATTATACCTCTAGCTTTATTTTTTATACTCAGGATAGCTTTGGCTATTTGGAGTCTTTTGTTGTTCCATAAGAATGTTTGGATTGCTTTTTCTATTTCTGTGAAGGATGTCATTGATATTTTGATGGGGATTGAATTGAATCTGTAGATTGCTTTGGGTAGAATGGACATTTTCACAATGTTAATTCTTCCCATCCAAGAGCATGGTATGTCTTTCCACTTTTTTGTGTCCTCATTAATTTCTTTCAGTAGTGTTTTGTAGTTCTCATTGTAGAGGTCTTTCACCGCCTTGGTTAAATTGATTCCTAGGTTTTTTTGTTTGTTTGTTTGTTTTTTGGTGATTATTGTAAATGGGCTAGCTTTCTTGATTTCTTCTGCTGTGAATTCATTACTGGAATATAAACATGCTACTCATTTGGAGACATTGATTTTGTATCCTGCAACATTACTGAAATTGTTAATCAGCTCTAAGAGTTTTTTGGTAGAGTCTTTAGGTTTTTCTATAAATAAAATCATGTTGTCTACAAACAGGGACAGTTTGACTTCATCCTTTCCAATCTGGATGCCCTTTATTTCTTTCTCTTGCCTGATTGCTCTGTCTAGTACTTCCAATACTATGTTAAATAGGAGTGGGGAAAGTGGGCATCCTCATCTTATTCCCATTCTTAAGGGGAAAACTTTCAGCTTTCCCTCATTCTGGATGACATTGGCAATTGGTTTGTAATAAATGGCTTTTATTGTGTTGAGATTATTTCCTTCTATACCTAAATTGCTGAGAGTCTTTATCATGAAGCAATGTTGAATTTTGTCAAATGCTTTTTCTGCATCTATTGAGATAGTCATATGGTACTTGTTGTTGGTTTTGTTGATGTGATGTATCACATTTATTGATTTGCGTATGTTGAACCATCCTTGCATCCCTGAGATGAATCCAACTTGATCGTGGTGTATAATTTTTTTGATGTGTTGCTGTATTCAGATTGCTAATATTTTGTTGAGGATATTTGAATCTATGTTCATCATTCATCAAGGATATCAGACTGCAATTTTTTTGTTGTTGTTGTATCTTTATATGGTTTTGGTAACAGAGTGATGCTGGCTTCATAGAATGAGTTTGGGAGAATGGCTTCTGTTTCAATTTTTTGGAAAAATTTGAAGAGAAGTAGTATTAATTCTTCCTTAAAGACTTGATAGAATTCAGCTATAAAGCCATCCAGACCTGGGCTTTTCTTTGTTGGAAGACTGTTGATTACTGCTTCAATTTCATTGCTTGTTATTTGTCTGTTCAGATTTTCTGTTTCTTCTTGGTTCAGTCTTGGTAGCTTGTATGTGTCCAGTAATTTATCTATTTCCTCCAGGTTTTCATATTTGTTGGCATACAGTTGTTTATAATAATCTCTAATGATTCATGGCATTTCTGTGGTACCTGTTGTAATGTCTCCCTTATCATTTCTGATTTTTGTTATTTTTGTTAACCTAGCTAATGGTTTGTCTATTTGATTTATTTTCTCAAAAATACAACTTTTGTTTCATTGATCTTTTGTATTGTTTTTTGGGTCTCTATTTCATTTAGTTCTGCTCTACTCTGAATTATTTTTTTCCATCTACTACTTTTAGGACTGGATTGTTTTTCTAGTTCTTTGAGGCATAGTGTTAAGTCTTTTATTTGAAGTCTTTCCATTATTTCGATGTAAGCACTTATTGCAATAAACTTCCCTCTTAGTACTGCTTTTGCAGTATCCCATAGGTTTGGGGATAATGTATCTTTATTTTTGTAAGTTTCAAGAAATTTTTTGATTTCCTGTTTAATTTCTTCTCAGACACATAGGTCATTCAGGATTCTGCTGATTAGTTTCCATGCACTCATATTGTTCCCACAGTTTTGCTTGTTATTGACTTTCAGTTTTAATCATTGTGGTCTGAAAAGATACTGGAAATGATTTCATTTATTTTTTTAATTTTTGGACACTTCATTTGTGACCTAATATGTGCCCCATCCTGGAGAATGTTCCATGGGCTATGTATAAGAAGAATGTGCATTCTGTATTTGTTGGACGAAATGTTCGATAGATGTCTGTTAGGTCCAATTGATCTAAGGTGTAGTTTCAATACTGTGTTTCTTTGTTGATTTGTTGCCTGGAGATCTGTCCAATGTTGAGAGAGGGGTGTTCAGGTCACCCACTATTATCAAACTATAGTCTATCTCTTTTTAGGTCTAAGAGTATTTGCTTTATGTATCAGGGTGCTCCAGTGTTGGGTGAATACATATTTATGATTTTTATGGCTTCTAATTGCATAGGACCTTTTATTATTATATAATGTCCTTCTTTGTATCTTTTTATGGTTTTTGGCTTGAGGTCTATTTTATCTAATATAAGAGTAGCTACTCCTGCTTGTTTTTGGTTTTCATTTGTTTGATATATCTTTTTCCATTCCTTCACTTTTATTCTGTGTGTGTCTTTATAGGTGAGGTGGGTCTCTTGAACACAACATGTAGTTGGGTCTAGCTTTTTAATCCAATCAGTCAGTCTTGTCTTTTGAATGAGGAGTTTAATCCATTTACATTTAGGGTTGTTAATGACAAGTATTGCTTTACTCCTATCATTATATTGCTTTTTGTTTAGATGTTGCAAATATCATGTGTTCCTTTCTTCCCCTTTTATTTTTCATCTCCAATGTTACTTGGATTTTTGAGGTTACGTGATTTAGCTTCTTTCTCTTTTTCATCTGCATTTTGGTTTTAATGGCAGGTTTTGCTTTTTCTTATGAATCTGTGATAATGATTATACTTTTTCAGATTCCAGATGCAGAACTCCTTTGAGAATTTCTTGCAGGGCTGTTAGTATGGCAGTAAACTCCCATGATTTTTTTTTTTTTTTTTTTTTTTTTTTTTTTTTTTGGTCTGGGAAGTACACTATTTCTCCCTCATTTCTGAAGGATAACCTTGCTGGGTATAGAATTCTTGGCTGGCAATTTTTTTTCTTTTAGTATTTTGAATATATCATCCCATTTTCTTCTGGCCTACAAGGTTTCAGTTGAGAAGTCTGCTGTTAATCTTATGGGGGCTCCCTTACAGTTGACTTAATGCTTTTCTCTTGCTACTTTTAGAATTCTCTCAGTGTCTTTGAGCTATGCCAGTTTGACTACAATATGTCTTGGAAAGGATCTTTTTGGATTGAATCTGTTTGGGGATCTTTGGACTTTCTAGATCTGAATGTCTATGTCTTTCCCTATACCTGGGAAATCTTCTGTTATTTCCTTGAATATGTTTTCAATGCCTTTTCCTTTCTCCTCCCCTTCTGGAATACCCATAATTTGGATGTTTGAGTGCTTCAGTTTGTCTGCTAGCTCTCTCAGATTTTCTTCATTTTTAAAAATTCTTTTTCCTTTTTGTTTGCCTGCCTGGGTTATTTCCAAAGGACCCTCTTCAAGGTCTGAAATTCTTTCCTCTGCTTGCTCTATCCTACTGCTGAAGCTTTCTATTTTGTTCTTTATTTTACTAAGTGAGTTTTTCAGTTCTAGTTCTGATACATTCTTTTTTAAGGTATTAATCTCTTTGTAAATTTCCTCCTTCATATCCGGGATATTTTTCCTTGCTTCATTGTGTTCTCTAATTGTTTCTTCTCTTATCTATTCAGAGTTTTCTTAAGATTAGTACTCAGAATTCCTTTTCAGACATCTCAAGGATTTCCTGCTCTATGGGGTCTGGTACTTGACAACTGCCATATTCTTTTGGTGATGTCATATCTTCTTGTTTATTTGTAGTTATAGTACTTTTTCACTGATGTCTGGTCATCTCATAGGGCACTTGTTTCTTCTATTACTCTGGAGTGGACTATGAGGGGAAAATTTTCCTCCTCTATTTGTAGGCTCTGCTGGTGGCTCCTCTTGTATCAATGTAGTTGTGTGTGCAGTGGACTGCCTCAGCTCCTGCTCAGGTGATTGGTGGCCTCTCTGGGGCTCAGGTGTGGGCCATTGGTGGTGGCAGCATGTGGGACTGGTGCTCACCTGGGCTCCCACTTGGGTGGTAGGTGGACCTCTCCTTCTTTCTGCTGCTTTTTGCAGAACACGTTGCTTCATGCTTGGGGCTCTGAGGTGGCACCAGCTACAATAGCAAGGCCACTGAGAGTGAGATGGTGCAGGCACCCATGGTGGGGCATCATCACACAGCACTCTGGGAAGGCTTCCCCTACTCCCTGGGTCAAACACTGGAGGGAGAAGGGCACTTCTCCAAGGACTGTGGGAGGAAGAGGGCAGCTTGTACCAGGCTGACAGAGGCACATCCAGCTGATGTTTTAAATGGTTGTCATGGATGTGGTTCTGATGGCAAAGAACATATTTATGGTTTCCCCAATGCTTGCTGTAGAAGTAATAATATGAAGTCAACTCAGGAAGCAAGGCCTCACAGTGTGGTCATGATAGCTTTCAGAAGTCTCTGAAGGCAGGTGAGTTCCAAAGGCACTCTGCCTGTTCTGGAGAAAAAGCAGTCTTCCTATTTCTAATGATGCATTTTTCTCAACCAAAGAAGATCTTTGTACCATGAAAAAGAACCGAGTTTTTAAAATACAATTCTTAGTACCTAGCTTAATAAGGCTGGAATGACTTGATCTTCAGGTTTTGTAAGAGTAATGTGTCATTTAGGCAATTTAGGTAATATCTATCTTTGCATTTAAAATTTTAAAAAGTAGTACCCAAGATCCTTAATGAAACTTTGCCTTAAGTTATATACATATATGTGTGTGTATATAATGCATGTGTAAATTGAGTATAAGTCTGATAGACATGAAGAAATAAAATATTCTATTAACTTTAAGGAAGGTAAAAATAGTAGACCTCCATTTTTCAAATGAGTGCTTTACTTTTTCATCTTGTAAAAAGAGTGTGTTCCATATTAATCTATGGCAGCCTAATTTGGAGAGGCAATTTTACAATGAAATACCAGCAAGCAACCTTTCTTTTCTTAACCTTGGTTCTCATCGCTATGTCTTGCTGTTGGAGCTGAGACCCTCACTGACTTGGTGGAAGCAAGGGAATAGAGATTGCAATTTAAAAAATGGATGGACAATCCGTTCTGCAAAGAAAAGTGAGAGTGACTTTACATCCTATCATAGGTAGGTAAGTGGAACTTTACAAGTAGAAAATAATAGAAATAGTTCTGTACATTCTGTTCTGCTATCTATTGTCACACAAGCAAAAACTATGAATTCTGAGAACTGTAGTACCAAAAAACTTATTTAATGATTATTAAATAAGTATCATCTAATGCCAGAAATCCCAGACTAGAGACTAGCAATCTTTAAGGTCCTTCCAATTTTACCATCCACAGATGTCAAAATTACTGAAAAACAAAATGAAACACTACTCCCTCTAGTTTAAAGAGTTAAAAGCTTTAGCCCCATCTAGAAAAATATTTTATGTTTGCCTTCAAGTCAACACACATCCAAACAAGAGAATCTTCCATGTTGTAGGAGTCTCAAGATGTCCAAAACCAGCTATGTCACTGGACTGTCTTATGCTGAGGTATTTGTCCTGAATAAAACACTTGGCACTTTCTGCTACTGGATGTTCTCAGACTGAATCCCCAGAGCTCTGTATTTCTCCTTCTAAGAATCACTGTGTTGTCTTCAGGTGAGGTTCATAAAATGTATTCAAGCCCTCAGCAAACCAAGGTTTGATTATTAAACACTTCTATACTTGAAAACTGTGTTATATTGAAAAAAAAAAAGCATATAAAACAGATCTGTAACTTAGTTTTCTTATGCCATTCTCCCTTGGCAGCCTCACTTCTTGTATTGCTCCTTACTACATATACACACTGACAAAACTCAAAGAGACTCTGAGGCTTCCCCAGTCTGATCCTGCCAGATGATGAGAAACTCACCAAGGATGTGTTCACTGCACAGTGTAGTTGGACTACTTTCTGTTTTGTAGGCTGCACTCTCAGCTTCCTTCAGTCATGGCCTAAAAGCTACTGTTCTCCAAAACCAGCTTCAAAACCCTGTAATTATAAAATTCTGCTATTGGCTTTTCAAAGTTGCTATTTCCAACATCATTTTTAAGTCTAAAACATAAAAGCCACTATTTATAAATGAAGGTATTTTTTACCCTCATCAGTTATTTATGCTTCTAAAATACATTGTATTCTTTACTATACAGCAGCTAAACTGTTATTGATTGAAAATAGAAAAAAATAATAATTGCAGAGGAGACAAAACTCTGGCAAATTGATAGGATGATTCCATTACAAGTAAATAACAATTACACAATAGTATAGTTTGTGTTAATAAAACTTGTTGTGCCTACTGAGCCTACAATTAGCATGAGTGTTTTTAACACCAGCCAAATTAATTTCATAGCTGACATTTCCAGCACAAAGTATTAGTAATTTGCAGTCTGTGGTTTCTTTCTTTCTTTTTTTTTTTTTTACTGTTATGATTTCATTTATCCAACTTTTTTTTAAAAATTTTATTTTGCCTATATACAATGTGGTTGATTATTGGGCCCATTACTAAAACCTCCCTCCCTCCTCCCTCTCCTCCCTCCCACCCAACAATGTCCTTTCTGTTTGCTTGTCATATCAACTTCAAGGAATTGTAGTTGTTATGTCTTCTTCCCCCCCCCAGTTTTTTTTTTGTGTGTGTGTGTCTGTGTGTGTGTGTGTGTGTGAATTTATTTGTTTATTTTTAGTTCCCACCAATAAGTGAGAACATGTGGTATTTCTCTTTCTGTGCCTGACTTGTTTCACTTAATATAATTCTCTCAAGGTCCATCCATGTTGTTCCAAATGGCAGTATTTCATTCTTTTTTATAGCAGAGTAGTATTCCATTGTGTAGATGTACCACATTTTCCATATCCACTCATCCGATGATGGACATTTGGGCTGGTTCCAACTCCTGGCTATTGTAAAGAGTGCTGCGATGAACACTGGGGAACAGGTATGCCTTCGACTTGATGATTTCCATTCCTCTGGGTATATTCCCAGCAGTGGGATAGCTGGGTCATATGGTAGATCTATCTGCAATTGTTTGAGGAACCTCCATACCATTTTCCATAGAGGCTGCACCATTTTGCAGTCCCACCAACAATGGATGAGAGTTCCTTTTTCTCCACAACCTCGCCAGCATTTATTGTTCAGAGTCTTTTGGATTTTAGCCATTCTAACTGGGGTGAGATGGTATCTCAGTGTAGTTTTGATTTGCATTTCCCGGATGCTGAGTGATGTTGAGCATTTTTCCATATGTCTGTTGGCCATTTGTATATCTTCCTTAGAGAAATGCCTACTTAGCTCTTTTGCCCACTTTTTAATTGGGTTGCTTGTTTTTTTCTTGTAATGTTGTATGAGTTCCTTGTATGTTCTGGACATTAATCCTTTGTTGGATGTATATTTTGCAAATATTTTCTCCCACTCTGTTGGTTATCTTTTAACTCTGTTGTTTCTTTTGCTGTGCAGAAGCTCTTTAGTTTGATATAATCCTAGTTGTTTATTTTTCCTTTGGTTGCCCGTGCTTTGGGGGTCATATTCATGAAGTCTGTGTCCAGTCCTATTTCCTGAAGTGTTTCTCCTACGTTTTCTTTAAGAAGTTTTATTGTTTCAGGGTGTATATTTAATTCTTTAATCCATTTTGATTTGACTTTAGTGTATGGTGAGAGGTATGGGTCTAGTTTCATTCTCCTGCATATTGATATCCAGTTCTCCCAGCACCATTTGCTAAAGAGGCAGTCCCTTCCCCAGTGCCTTTGTCAAAGATCAGATGGCTGTAGGTGTGCAAGTTGATTTCTGGATTATCTATTCTATTCCATTGATCAGTGTGTCTGTTTTTATCCAGTACCATACTGTTTTGGTTATTATAGCTTTGTAGTATAGTTTAAAGTCAGGTAGTGTTATACCTCCAGCTTTATTTTTTTTTGCTCAGTGTTGCTTTCGCTATGCGTGGTCTTTTCTTATTCCATACAAATGTCTGGGTAGTTCTTTCCATTTCTAAGAAAAATGTCATTGGAATTTTGATGGGGATTGCATTGAATTTGTATATCACTTTGGGTAGTGTGGACATTTTCACTATGTTGATTCTTCCAATCCAAGAGCATGGGATATCTTTCCATCTTCTTGTATCCTCTCTAATTTCTCTCAGCAGTGGTTTGTAGTTCTCATTATAGAGAGTTTTCACCTCCTTGGTTAACTCTATTCCTAAGTATGTTATTTTTTTGGTGGCTATTGTAAATGGGCAGGCTTTCTTGATTTCTCGTTCTGCATGTTCACTATTGGAGAATAGAAATGCTACTGATTTTTGTGTGTTGATTTTGTATCCTGCTACTGTGCTGAAATCATTTATCAATTCCAAGAGTTTTTTTGTAGAGGCTTTAGGCTGTTCGATATATAGGATCATGTCATCTGCAAACAGGGACAGTTTGACTTCATCTTTTCCAATCTGGATGCCCTTTATTTCCTTCTCTTCTCTGATTGCTCTGGCTAGTACTACCAACACTATGTTGAATAGGAGTGGTGAGAGTGGGCATCCTTGTCTAGTTCCTGTTCTTAAAGGGAAAGCTTTCAGCTTTTCCCCATTCAGGATGATAGTGGCAGTGGGTTTATCATATATGGCTTTAATTATGTTGAGATACTTTCCATCTATACCTAAATTATAGAGGGTCTTTGTCATGAATGAGTGCTGAATTTTATCCAATGCTTTTTCAGCATCTATACAGATGATCATATGGTCCTTGTGTTTGAATTTATTAATACGATGTATCACATTTATTGATTTGCATATGTTGAACCAACCTTGCATCCCTGGGATGAATCCAACTTGATCATGGTGAATAATTTTCTGTATGTGTTGCTATATTCTGTTTGCTAGTATTTTAGTGAGGATTTTTGCATCTATATTCATCAAGGATATCGGCCTGTAGTTTTCTTTTTTGGTTATATCTTTACCTGGTTTTGGTATCAGAATGATATTTGCTTCATAGAATGAGTTTGGGAGATTTGTGTCTGTTTCATTCTTCTGGAATAGTTTGTAGAGAATTGCTGTCAATTCCTCTTTGAATGTTTGGTAAAATTCTGCTGTGAACCCATCTGGTCCTGGGCTTTTCTTTGTTGGGAGCCTTCTGATAACAGCTTCAATCTCCTTTATTGTTATTGGTCTGTTCAGATCTTCTACGTCTTCATGGCTCAGTTTTGGGAGCTTGTGTGTGTCCAGAAATTTATCCATTCCCTCCAGATTTTCAAATTTGGTGGCGTATGGTTTTTTATAGTACTCTTGAATGATTCCTTCTATTTCAGATGAATCAGCTGTAATATCATCTTTTTCATTTCTAATTTTTGTTATTTGAATCTTCTCTCTTCTTTTTTTTTGTTAGCCATGCTAATGGTTTGTCAATTTTATTAATCTTTTCAAAAAACCAACTTTTTGATTCATTGATCTTTTGTATTGTTCTTTGGGTTTCAATTTCATTCAGTTCTGCTCTGATCTTAATGATTTCTTTCCGTCTGCTAACTTTAGGTTTGGATTGTTCTTGTTTTTCTAGTTCTTTAAGGTGAAGTGTTAGGTTGTTCACTTGCCATCTTTCCATTCTTCTGAGGTGAGCATTTAATGCAATAAATCTCCCCCTTAGTACTGCTTTTGCAGTATCCCACAGGTTTTGGCGTGATGTGTCATTATTTTCATTAGTTTCAATAAATTTTTTGATTCCCTGCTTGATTTCTTCTTGGACCCATATGTCATTAAGTAGAATGCTGTTTAATTTCCATGTGTTTGTATAGTTTCCAGAATTTCGTTTGTTATTGATTTCTAATTTTAATCCATTGTTGTCCGAGAAAATACATGGGATAATTCCAATTTTTTTTAATTTGTTGAGACTTGATTTGTGACCTAATATGTGATCTATCCTGGAGAATGATCCATGTGCTGATGAGAAGAATGAATATTCTGAGGTTGTTGGATAGAATGTTCTGTAGATATCTGCCAAGTCCAATTAGTCTAAAGTGTTGTTTAGAGCTTGTGTTTCTCTATTGATTTTTTGCCTAAATAATCTGTCCAATGTTGAGAGTGGGGTGTTCAGGTCCCCTGCTATTAGGGTGTTAGTGTCTATTTCATTCTTTAGATCTAATAGTGTTTGCTTTATAAACCTGGCTGCTCTGACTTTGGGTGCATATATATTTATGACTGTTATGTCTTCTTGATGGATAGATCTTTTTATCATTATATAGTGGCCTTCTTTATCTCTTTTTATGGTTTTTGCTTTAAAGTCTTTTTTATCTGATATAAGAATAGCTACTCCAGCTTGTTTTTCAATTCTGTTTGCATGGTATATCTTTTTCCATCCTTTCACTCCTAGTCTATGTGTGTTTTACAGGTGAGGTGAGTCTCTTGAAGGCAGCATATTGTTGGGTTTATTTTTTTTAATCCAGTCAGTCAATCTGTGTCTTTTGAGTGGGGAATTTAATCCCTTTACATTTAGAGTTATTATTGAAAGGTGTTGATTTACTCCAAGCATTTTATTGATTTTTATTTAGGTGTCTTAAGTATCTTTTGTTCCTTTCTTTCTGATTTTCTGTTTCTCTTCTGTGTTTGTTGGTTCCTTGGGTTGTAGATAGCCTTTTTGTTTGTTTTCTCTTCATGAATGCCATTTTTATTATACTAGTGGGTTTTGATTTTTCTTGGGTTTTTATGGCAGTGCTAGTTATTTTTCAGGAACCAAAACCAGTGCTCCCTTGAGAATATCTTGTAAGGGTGGTCGTGTGGTGGTGAACTGCAGCAGTTTTTGTTTGTCTGAGAAATACACTATTTGTCCTTCATTTCGGAAGGATAGCCTTGCAGGGTACAGTATTCTTGGCTGGCAATCTCTGTCTTTTAGTATTTTTGACTACATCATCCCATTCTTTCTGGCTTTTAGGGTTTGTGATGAAAAGTCTGATGTTAGTCTGATTGGGGCTCCCTTATACGTGATTTGACACTTCTCTCTTGCAGCTTTTAAGATTCTCTCTTTGTCTTTGACTTTTGCCAATTTGACTATAACACGTCTTGGAGAAGACCTTTTTAGGTTGAATATGTTTGGAGATGGTTGAGCTTCCTGGATCTGAAGATCTGTGATTTTTCCTATACCTGGGAAGTTTTCTGCCACTATTTTGTTGAATATGTTTTCAATGCAATCTCCTTTTTCCTCCCCTTCTGGAATACTCATGACTCAGATATTTGAGTACTTAAGGTTGTCTGATATCTCTCTCAGATTTTCTTCTATGCCTTTGATTCTGTTTTCTTTTCTTTTCTTTTTTTTGTCTGCTTGTGTTATTTCAAACAGCCCATCTTCAAGGTTAGAGGTTTTCTCTTCAAATTCTGCGAGCCTGCTGGTTAAACTCTCCATTGTGTTTTTTATTCCACTGAATAAATTCTTCAGTTCGGCAAGTTCTGCTACATTTTTATTCAGGGCATTGATTTCCTTGTACATTTCTTCTTTCAGGTCCTGTATACTTTTCCTCATTTCATCATGATGTCTAGCTGAGTTTTCTTGTATCTCATTCAGTTTCCTTAGAATTATCACTTGAAATTCCTTGTCAGTCATTTCAAGGGCTTCTTGTTCTATAGGATCTAGAGCTTCAGAGTTATTATCCTTTGGTGGTGTACTTTCTTGATTTTTCATATTTCTGGTATCTTTTCTTTGATGTTTATTCATTGTAGCAGGGGGTTTCACAGTCCATAGGTTTGACACTATTGACTGACTCAGATGTTGCTGTGGTTGCCAATTTGGTATGGCTACCTCAGTGACTGCTCAGTTGGCCACTAGTGCCTTGCATGTGTGGTTGCCTCCGGTCTCGGGTGTCTCTGGGGAGCCACCTCTCTGCTTAGCTTGAACTCGGCTGGGCTGCTGGGTCACGGGGCAGTACCGCAGGGTGTGTGGTCTCTGCTGAGTTTCCACCTCCCATGCTGGACTTCTCCCTGTTCCATGCACTCTGGGCCAGGCTGCTGGGATGCATGGAGGCACCACAGAGCGTGTGGTCTCTGCGGAGCTTCCCGTTCCCTTGCTGGATGTCTCCCTGCTCCGTGCGTGCTAGGCCGAGCTTGTGATGGAGCCAGGTGGTGGTGGCTGCGAAGCCTACCTGCTGCTGTTTTGCCTGGCGGCAGCCTCCCCACAGGGTGTGTGGACTCTACAAGCTTCTATCTCCCCTGCTGGATGTCTCTGTGCTCCGTACGCATTGGGCCGGGCTGCTTGATCACGTGGCAGCAGTGTGGTCCCCGTGGAGTTCCCGCCTCCCCTGCTGGACATCTCTATGCTCCGTGTGTACTAGGCCGGGCTTGGAATGGAGCCGGGTGCCTGCGGTGAAGCCTACCTGCTGGATCACGCAGTGGCGGCACCACAGGGTGTGTGGTTTCTGCGGAGCCTCCACCTCCCCTGCCAGACGTCTCCCCACTCTGTGCACACTGGGCCGGGCTGGGAATGGAGCTGGGTGGTGGCAGTGAAGCCTATCTGCAGGATCATGCGATGGTAGCCCCGCAGCACATGTGGTCTCTGCGGAGATTCTGCCTTCCTCGCTGGATGTCTCCCCATTCCGTATGCACTTGATGTTATATTTTTATAGTTTAAATCGGTTAATTTGTGGGAGAGAGTGATGCTACGGACCGTCTATTCTGCCATCTTGACCGGAAGTCCTCTGACCCCACCCCCCTGAGGGTGTCACTCTCACCACTCCTGCCGCAGCATACTTAACCACCACGGCTGCTATCACAGTCTGTGGTTTCTAATCCCAGTACCATCTACGATGCCGGAGAATGTTTGAGAAGTACAAATAACATTGAAGTAGAATTTTTTATAAAATTATTCCGTCATTGCCTCTGCTTATACTCTTTTAAAGCTCTAACCACTCCTTTCCTCTGGGAGTCCTCTGAAGTATAATAAATAAGCAGATAATAAGTAAATAAATAAAAAATTTTAAACACCCTGAACGGAATTTGGCAACTGATTGCACAAAATAAACTATTGCTCAAAGATGGCAGAGGAAGAGACTCAACATTTCCACTTTTTCAAATCTTGATTCACTTACATAGAGCAGAGTTACAACTGGTTGTTGTTAAGAAAGTGTAGGTTTCCTGGGGCATGGCGGATGTCCCCTAAAGACTGCAGTGTGAAGACAAAGCGCTCAGGACCTGACCAGATAGAGAGCACAGGAAACTCATCACACTATGGCCTCTTCAGAGCAGGATGGAGTCATGTTGTTTAAGGAACAAGCACTGGATGAGAAGTGAGGCCAATGTTTTATTATTAATTTCCTGGAAGTGGATAGTATGGGTCTGGAGAAAAAAGGGCATTTAGAAAAATTACAGTAGATTTTATTGATTTGGGGTTGTGTTTTCTGCTTGATCAGAGTCGAGAGAGAGGCTGGAAATATGTAGAGGAGAAATTTCCAAAAGCATCCCAGGATGGAGTCATGTGGTTAATTTCCCAAAGTCACAGGGCAACCGGAAGATGATGGGGAATGGCGGAGCCGGGAAGCTTTAGAACAGGGAGGGAAGGAACCGCACACCATCGGCAAAGCCAGCTGGTAAACCTCGGAGGCCCCCCTGGGAGATTCTGCCTGCAGATGGATCACCGGAGGTTGCAGCACGTACTGACCTTTTCACTTACTTCTCCGTACTCTCCCAATTCCAACACAATGCATCAGGAACAGCCAGTGCCGCAGAAAGAACACAAAGTCTGGAGGCATGAAGACTGAGATTCAACTGCAGGACTGGCCCTCACCCACTGTTTAAGAAAGTGCCTTATTCTGCCTCAGTTTCCCCACTGGTAATACCGTGTGCTTGCCTCACTGGTTGTTCACCTTTTCATTGCTGTGGGTTTTGTTCTCCATGTCCACTTTGTCAGGAGGGTTAGAACAGGGTTAGCTCTGAGGTCGGCTGGTACCTTGCATATGGGGATGTGACGGTGTAATTCCCTTCCGAAAGCCATAGCATTGCAATCATTGTGGCTTGTGTGTTTCAGCTAGTGAGGGGCTTTTTAATAATATCACCACACGAATGGAAACATTGGAATGAATCTTGCTAAAGGTTTTTACACTAAAGGCAAATTTTCCTTCTGGATGTATTTCAGTGAGTATACTTGTTTTCTAGTTATCTGAAACAAGGAAAAACAATCATGTATTACTGATTGAAAGTTTATTCGCGTGACTTATAAAAATCAAGTGCTGATTTTAAGACACTCTTTTTACTAAGTTTAAGGTTTTAAAATTATAATGCCCTGGAAAACATAGGACAACTAAAGAAGATTTGGTGTGTTTGGGGGCAGGGAGGGTGCAAATAGCTACAGCAGGTGCCCTATATGACAAAACCCTAGGTATTGTTTTTGCATAATGTATATATATTAATAAAATCAATTATTATATTGTATTTTCTCGAAAAAATTGAAAGAGTTTTCTTTATTTTGTTTTCATAAAGAGAGCTATTTGTTTTCACAGCACACAAGAAAATTAGATAATTTTGTTGTTGTGTTACACTCCACATTTTAAAGTGGAAAATGAAGTACAGTCAGAAATAAAGGCAGAAGCACACCCAGGTCTCCTAACCCTTGCTTCAGGGCTCTTTGCACTAATTTTTGGACTGTCCATCCATTTCTCCAATGAACTCATCTGTTGGTTGAATGCAAACGATCTCTGTATAAAGTTGCTTTTTTAGAGTGATAGGCTATTAAACCTAAGAGGAGCTAAGAAAGTCTCATTGTAAGAGCATGCTGTTTACCTACAGAGGGGGAATGGAAGACCAGACAGGTAAGAGACTTCCTCAGTATCAAACTGTCTAAAAGCAACAGCACCCAACCAGAGACTTCACTTTCTTATTCCAAGCCTTTATCTTACAAGATTGTCCCCAGGATGCCATTGTTTCTATCAATGCATTGCCCAAAGAGCCAAACTTTCCCCCAGTGAAAATCCAACTGGGAAAATAAAATTGAGGATTGGTTAATAGTAAGTTCACGATATCTCAGTTTAACCATTTGGTTATAGCCAATCGTAATGGCTTATATTGTTTTCTACATTTCATTTTTCATCATAGCCTAGAAGTTTGGAACCTTGAATTTAGTTGATTTTTCAACTAATGCCTGCCTAATTTGTCTTCATATATGACCTTGTGGGCCTTTTCTCTTGGTTCTTTAATGATTTAAGTGGTCAGTTTTGAGGAGAAAACCCTTGATGAGAAAAATCCACCAAATATACTTAACTTGTCTTCATGAGGTTAAGATACTGGAATATCTCTGTGCATTTTACCTGGCATTTCATGTCTTGCCATTTCTGTTCAATGGTTTATAAAAAAGGAAAATTTGCATCACATGCTAGCCAGAGATTACTGTTTACAACTTTTAATGAGTATCAACAGTGCTCTAGGCAGTAAACAAAACCAAAGGAGCGCCATCTCTTCTTAGGGTATCTAAATAATAGATTGAAGAGCAGGTTGCACAGGTGTATATATTTTAATCAATATGTGTTTACTACTGCTATAAATGACACTAAAACACAGCTACTCCTTGTGTGTCATTATCACCCACAGTAACCCAATAGGCATGCTTCCACTTCATGTTGTTAAGTGATCCTGAGAAGTTGCATGTAAATTGAATAATGTTAAATGCTGTTGAAGAACCCATTATCCTATGGAGAAACCTTTTACAAAGCAATAGGTAACATATTATTAACTTATATGAATCTGTTACAAAATTCTGGGGTTTTCTGCTATGGTTCCCTTTCTTCATTCAACACTGTTAAATTCCCACTATGTACAAGGCAACATGAAACAAAGTGCTTACTTTCAAAACAGGAGAGAAAAGCCATACATATCCATAACACAAGGGGAAAAGTAATATATCCCTCCAATACTATAACAACTAAAATATTACAGGAATGGTAGACAAATTCAAAGTAAAAAAAAAAAAAAAAAAAAGACCATAAATTAATAATGCATTTACAGAAACTCTAACATACTTTTTATACAAAAATAAAGATGATTAACATTAGAGAGAAAATGTAAGCTTTTAGTTTTATTATTTCCTGTGCTTTAGCTCTGTGGTAAATATGTCTTAATGAAATATTTAAATCTCAAAATAAAATTAGTGTCTGTCACTGGAGCACATGTTCAAAAGAAAAGCCCATTCACCCTTTCAGGGGATAAATGGCATTGCTAACTCTGCCATGTCATGTACAAGCTATTTGGGCCAGCTGGTAAAAGTATCTGTTAATTTTAAATAACCTGTTTGTTAATTGCTTTCAACCCAAGTCATTTTGTTCCTGCACTTTGAACCCTAAAGGTAGTTTGGAATAAATGCATCTGGGAATGAGAGGTAATTAATGCAAGCAGGCAGCCATGGCTGCAAGAGCCGGGGATGGAGTGGGGCAGGCCTGGAACCAGTGTTTGTGCTCCAAGGAGCCGATCCTGCTGCTTTGTTGTTAGTTTTTTGGGTTTTTTTTTTTTTTTTTTTTTTTCCTTTTCCTTCTGCCTTTTCCTTCTGCCATCTAGTTGCAGGCTACAACTGGAACCTTCTGCCAGAGTGGGCTATCCCATCAGCCCTCTGGCACACTGTGTTGATCAGTAGATAAAACCTTCCCGGCAGTCACAGCAGCCACTGCCATGGAGGAAGCCTCAGCAGCGAGCAGGCGGCTCTATGGAATTCACTAACTGCCTCTCCACCTGCCATCACCTCCCTGGGTCCCCCAAGGTTCTCCTCGTTGCTGATAGTCATGGTGATTGCTTGACCTTGGGCCTTGCAGCTGGCTGGTTTCCAGAAAGCTCCTCTGATGACAAGTTGTGCTGCAGACTGTGTTCACGGCATTCAGGCGCAGAGCAGGGAACTGGGGAGAAAAACCTGCTGCAGTTAGTTACCTACAGTCCCCGTTCTTCCCTCGTAGGCAGAAATCATGCAGTCTTTGGTCTCTCAGCTTCTCCCCCTGCTCAGCACCCTGAGTGTAATGGGAGACCAGGCTGTGACCATCTCCAGGGTATGGAAGCAGCAAAAAATAAAAATAAAAATGGCAGAAACACATGAATTGTATTTTTCCAGTCTATTGAAGCTTGTTTTGCTGCACACTTCACCAAAACAAACAAACAAAAAAAACTGTCCTGCCAGTTCTTTAAACATGACTGCAACATTTTAAAACACAGGTGACACACACAGGTTTTTATCTGATTGATGCTTCCCTAACACTCTGCAGTCCTTGGGCCATCTAGGAAGTTATGTCGATTTATAATTTTCCAGTGACTCTGTGTGTGTGTTGCAAAGTGAGAAACTGGCATTCAGATGATGGTTAAAGTAATATTAGTGCGGCTGACAGCAAAAACTACACTCAAAAGATTGAGCCGAGCTGGAACCAGCCAGACTAGTTCTCCCAGAGCATGTGCTACACCCTGTGTGAAAAGCTGCATTTTCTAGGCAAACTCATTTTTGCTTTAATGTAACAGGGAAGCACATGTCGTAATGGAATGATTATGCCCAGTTTCACTGTGGTTGGGAATTGAGAGGACTTTGGAAAACCTGGAGGAGACTTTCCAGAGTTGAACCCAATATTCGGCCAAAATTACAGAAATTTGATGAAATAGTTGTATCGATACCTCTCTCTCATACATTCCTCTCCCAAAGGACTCCTGATTGTACCTAGTATTTGGACGTTAAGTATGTAGCATCTGCTTTTCTGTCTTAAAGAACTCAACGCAATGGTGATACTCACCTGCTTGTCTCCAATCACTGTGCCAATTTTAAACATGTGCTTTGTTTCTCTCTATTTTTTTTTTAAAAAAATAGGTTTTAAAGCCCTTTCAAACATATTTTTTTGTTTGATTTTTACAACCACCCTGGTCAGAAATTATCTACTTTCTGCAGGTGTGCAAAATGAGACTTAGATTAAAGAAAAAAATAAGACAGTTACCCTGGTTAATAAATGGTGAATTTGGGATTGAAAAACATCTCTTTTGTTTCCAGATGGCAATTTTCATCTTTGCATTGAAAATTCTCTGGCTTTTCCTAGCTTCTCTGGTCGAGACATAGTGCAGGGCCAGCCTAGTCCCTGCTCAGGACAGACTACACCTTAAGCCTGGGAATTAACCACGCTGGCATGACAGCTGAGATTGTGGCATGTTCTAGCAACCATGACAATGTTCGGCTCTTTGTCATACTCTGTTAATCCATGCTTGTCACCTTTTGTTTTCATCATTTATTTATCAGCAGCAGCATTAAGGCAAAGTGAAATGCCAATTCCACTTTGTATGTTTTCGTTACCTTTAATACTTTTCTAATTATTTTTACCAAACAAGTCTCCAAGCAGCCTCTGTATTAGTTTACTTAGATAGGTGTTTGATTAATCAGAAACTTATTAAGGGTTAAGTATGCTCAGGAACTGTGCGGGTCAGGGTTGGATTTTTATTTTATGATGACTCACTTCCATAAGTAATAACTGACTATCGTTCTCCAACTTTAAAAAAAGAAAAAAGAAAAAAAAAAAACGTCTGGAGTATATTATAAACTTGCCACAACACCTGCCTGTATTTTTAAATTGAGGTTTTCTTTCTTTGAGTCACTCAGAGGAATAATACTAATTTTTACAGCAACGAAGTTAGAAAAAGCCCCCCACCCAGATGGGATTCCTGGAAAGATTTTAAAATTCGTCTTCCTAAGTTGCCTTTGACGTACTATGTACAACGTGTCCCATTTCTGCTATCCCTGTTGTTTAGTTACTCCTTACATTCACAAAGCTTCTCCTCCATTCTGCACACCTTTTTGCCTCTCATCTGCAAAAGGCTTCTGAAAATCCCTCTTCCTCTGTGAGGTTTTCCACGAGAAGGCAGGCGGTGTGGAGCAACCAGAGGCAGGCCCTTTGGCACAGCACTGCACACACGTACACCATCTGCCCACCAAGCCAAACCTGCCAAGCTCCCCTTCCCTGGACATAGAGGGAAAATGATCTGGAAGCCCTGAGCAGTGGTCAGAGCCTGGTTCCACGCGAACATTCTCTTGTATTTACATCGTGCCTCCCTTCCAAGACGCCCAAAGTGCTCTTGTGAGTACCTCGCACATTTTCACAACTGCTCTTTGACACAGGCTGTCAGCAAACATCATCATTCCTAGACAGGAACTGAAGGCGTTAGAACTTTGAGAGAGACAGCAGGGCTGAGACTGCACCAAACCACACTTACCAGGGCAAACCATGGGGACAAAACAAAATTGAGTTAAAAAAAAAAAAAAAAAAAAAACAGAAGAAACTGCTTTCATTACCACTAATAATCAATGGAAATAACTCCTACATGCATCCAAAATGATGGTTAATAGAATTAAATTGACACCGATGGAAGGGACCCTTTGCTTGGGAACAACTGCTCCTGAGACATAAAGGAAAGGACAGGGAGAGAAACGGCAGATCCTGCGACACCACCCATGGGCCTCCATGGGAAGATGTCATCCAACTTACCTGAGACATCTAAACACAGGTCCCTCGGTTTTTGCCAAGGACATGAACACGCCTTTGGTATTTTGCAGAACAGAAGGAAAGGAACGTGGCCTGCATGACCTTTACCTTTACACACGACCTGTCTGAGAGTGACGGCCACCCAATTATCCCAAGTCGTTTTCCCCTTAGACACAGGTAAAGGGGAATTATTTCCCTGTATTTCTTTTGCCTTTGGCTGATTTAAGGTTAATATAAATAATAATACATTTCCTACAGCAGAAGGCTCTCCGGGACAAGTGTTTAATTATGTTCCCATTAAAACGAAAGGCCGGCCCCCTTATTCAAGTCGGGGCGGCGGGCTAGACTAGACGTCTTGGGGAACACGCCCAGGCCTTGGTCACCTTCAGGTGGGTGGCGCAGGAGACTGTCAGGGCGTTGGAGGGTGTCTGGGACACTAATTTCAGTGGACGTCTATAAGAGATGATCTCGTTTCAGGGTTTTCTAAGTATGTCGTAAGAGGACATTTTCCCATAGTCATCTTTCCTCTACTTTTTATGCCATTCTTTTTTAAAATGTCCCTCTTATTGAACATCGTTGTGGTAAGTAAATTCATCCAAAAGTCACGAAGTCTATGATTTCAGCAGCTCCCAAAGAAAGGGGCGAGGGGAAAGCAGCGCGTGTCTTTTATTTTAGTGAATTAGGACCAGGAGCTGTTTGTCTCATTTCGTTGTTACTGACACATCCATTCTTTTCCTGTTCCAAGCTAGAAATTTACTTTTACTTTATGTCTTGAGTAAAACTCATTTTTTCAATCATTCCTTCAGCAATTTAGAAGGAGCTGAAATCAATATGTTTTGTATGAATTATAATCTCTTTGCTCAGTATGCTACAGGAACATTCTTTCGTAAGTCTCACAAAGCATATTTTTACATCATTGTGATTGTTTTTCTGAAATCTTTGGAAATTAAACTGAAACCTGTTCTCTAGGCAAATATTTCTGTTTAATAAAGGAAATGAAATATCATTTTCTTTCCTTTTCAATTTCATTATTGCTTAAAAATGCATATATATATATATATATATTTTTTTTTTTTTTTTTTTCTGTCCAGAGACTTTTCTAACATCTACCTTGTGCTGTGTGAACTTGACCTAAGAGCATGCAGTGAGTGGGCTGGGGAAGGGCTGTAGCTATGAGAAATGAACAATACCCTCCTCTCATGCATGGAGGAAAAGCCCAAGTCACAGACCCACAGGGAAGACCTCCAGAGCCCTGCATGTCCATAGAGGGAGGCAAGGACAAGTTAACCTTGGACCTTTGCTCCCCTCCTCTCCACCACCCCAAAACGTCTCCGCTTCATTTTCTGATCAGTCTTACAGGAGCCTTGTCCACATTCTGATCCCTCTTCGCTCTGGTGCCCTGTTGGTGGGTATGGGGAGAGAAGAGCAGAGAGAAAAAAAGGGGGTGAGAGATATAGTGCTCATCCCCTCTAAGCAGTTGCAGCTCAAAGCTAAGTTTGGCATCAATGGCCAGGAAGCTTCCAAGAGACCCTCAAATGAGGCTCCTTTTGCCCAGGGACCATGCCAGCCTCAGCATTCCTGCCCTCACCTTCCAGCACCTAGCAATCTTCCCTCAAGGAACCCTCATACCATGCCCTGTTTTTCCTCCTCTCTTTTCTTGTTCCTGCCTTCGGCATGAAAATCAAGAGATTCCTTGAGTTTCCTTTTGAATGTTTAGTCAAGGGACGAAAAGACTCTGATAGATAAGCCTCATAACAGAAGCAATACTGGAAGTCGGAAGCAATACTGGAAGTCAGGCACTCTTTCCAGGATTGAGGACTTGACGGGAGGTTCATTTTTCCTCCTTTGACTCCCCTATAAGCTCATGGTCTAACTGAGAGTTCGCTGAGAATACGTTTTATAAAGACCCCAAATTAAGGCTGAGTAAATGCATCTGAAGATTTGAGCTAACTTAGAAGAGCTAAAATTGAGTTAGATAATGATTTTACTAATTTTTACTGGTTAAGAAGCTTAAATTTAAAAATAAATGAATTTTGGTTGGTGCTATTAGACTCAACAAATGGTCAAGAGGTGGATTGCAGATATGGTTGGAGAACAGAGGGGCTGTCTAGTTACCCACTTCATGCCCTGAGTTCAGTAGATACAGACCGAGCATTCTTAATCTGAAAATCCAAAATCCAGAATGCTCCAAAATCTGAAACTTTCTGAGCACTGACATGATACTCAAAGGTCATGCCTGAAGAAAACGCTCCTTAAAGCATTTCAGATTTTCAGATTTCAGGGATGCTCAATCTGTAATGTATATGTATATAAAAATATTCCAAAATCTGAAAAAAATGCAAAATCATTTGGAGACATTTCTGGTCTCAAGCATTTTGGATAAGGGATAGTCAGCTTGTACTGCCACTCCAGGTTGCAGCAGACGTGGGACTGTGAACAGCCCTAGTAAGAAGCCTCAGTGGATTGAAAATTGGGTAAGGGACCCAAAAACTAATGATGATTTGTAATGAAGAACATGCTAATAATATTGATTTGATTATCATCACACACTGTACACAAATATTGATAGTCAACTCTGTACCCCATAAATATGTATAAATAAAAATAACAAAAATTTTTTTAAAAATGAAAAAAAGCTCAAGATGAGTCTTCTTCACATATTTTACCAACGAAACATCGTTGTTAGATGCATCAGGAGACAAAGGCCAGAGTCACATGAGTATAAAACAGGGTTCAAATTTCCAAGACATTCTAAGGTATAGGTGAACTTTTTTAAAACAATTTTCAAATAATTTAAATCCTTCTCTAGAAATTGCCTGTGCATATTTATATACTGTCAGGTCACCAGATAGTTCAACGATAAGTATTTAAATGCTAATTAGAACTATGTCACACTGGTCAGCTTTGTAAAACATAAAAAGGTGCTAGGAGCAGTGTCCCTCAGCCTGGATCTTTCCCATCAGCAGTACATAATTTAGAGCGTGGCCTCTGGTGGCTCTTGATCAACTTATTAGAGCTGTAGTGAGAAGCTCACTAGAGATTTAAATTCTCAGGCATGAGGCCCTTCAGGCTGAGTTGAAAAAGCTCAAGAACTCAGTGCCATTCCCCATTAAATTTGGCATGAAAAATAAGCTGGAAAGAAGCTGGTCTGAAAACCTGGCTGAAAAGAAAGCTGAGAGCCACCCAGACCCAGTCCCACCCACAAGGATCTGACATGTGGAACACAAAGACATAGCATGATCTCAACTCTGGGGTATTCTGGAAGCCGGTCAAAAGAAAGAGCAAAACATTCTAGCACAGGTTTGCCATCATTTTCAAAAGCCAGTCAACCAGAATCTATAGTAGAAAACGAATTACCTAACAAGACAGATGAGATAAAACATCTAGACACATTTTGTCTAAGATTATCTTTTTACATTTTTTTGCTATGTCCTTGAACCCTGCCTGAAGCTTGTGTATAATCTGCCAATTGTCTTGATACCTTTGACACCTTCTCTAACCTAACCTTTTTCATTTATTTTTTTCCAAGACTTTCTTCCCAACCAAAATAATTGCCAGGGTGTCTCCACAGCCCCAAAAGATATGTGGTTGAAATGAATGAAAGCCAATTATAACAGTACTTTAGTTGTTTGTGCAGTATCCCTGATAAATCTAAAGACAATGCTTACCTAATTTAAAAATAAATCAAATAAATATCATAAGCTGGAGGAAAAGACAAAACTGAGAAGCAAAGGGAGTTGGATAACTTAAACACTCAGTCCTACAAGGAGAATCTAGTCCCAGTGGTAAAAATCTTGGTACAATGCCACCATTAAGATGTACAGAACAACAAAATCAACAAAATATTGCTCTAGAAATATAAAATAGGGATTAGGATGGGCTTTCTCCATATACTGAAAATCCCTGTTTAAGACCCTCTGCGATGGTTTGAATGTGTTCACCATTCATGTCTTGGAATCTTAACCCCCAATGCAACAGTGTTGAGAGGTGAGCCCTTTAAGAACTGATTGGGTCATGAGGACTCTGACCTGATGAATGGATTAATGCCAATATCATGAGAGTAGGTTAGTAATGGCAGGAGTGGATTCCTGATAAAAAGGATGAATTCAGCCCCCTTCCTTTCTCCCTCTCTCATGCATGCTCTCTTGTCCTTCGACCTTCCACCATGCCCTTGCCAGATGCAAGCTCCTTCACCTTGGATTTTCCAACCTCCAGAACTGTAAGAAATAAATTTCTGTTCTTTATAAATTACCCAATCTCCTGTATTCTGTTATAGCAGCACAAAACAAACTAAGACATCCTCCAACTTCTAAATGACAGTTTCCACGGTACCCACAAGAGATGACCCATTCAGGGAACTCTAGCATAAATCAGTATTATGCATCTTCATTTACTGGAAGGTGAATGATTCTAGAGATGGTTTCCTCTCAAAGAGAATCAGGTTATAAAGAAGCTTTGGCCAAGGCCAAATTAATCTGCTACACTATATGAAAACGTTAGACGTGACCTCATTAACATGCCCAAGATTTATTTAAGAAACTATGTCTCTACCTGTATTATTTGGGCCCTTAGCCACTACGGGAGCAGTCAAAGTTCTACCTCTCCATGCCACCTGTACTAGGTGTTGCTATAAGATGGTATGGTGGTGGTTTGGAAGGAAGATTTTCAGAATGGCATCAGAAAAAAAAAAAAAAAGCACATGTTATGGTTTGAATGCTTATTCCCTCCAAAACTTATATTGAAATTCAATCCCCATGGTAACAGTATTAAGAGGGTGGGAAATCCAACTGTGGTATTTGAAAAGTAGGGCCTTTGAAAGGTGATTGGGTCATGAGAGCTCTGCCCTCATAAATGGATTAATCCATTCATGAATTGATGGGTTAATGGGTTAATGGGTTATCACAGAAATGGACTGGTGGCTTTATAAGAAGAAGAGAGGCCTGAGTTAACACACCCTTGACCTTTCACCATGCAATGCCCTGTGCCATTTTAGACTCTGCAAAGAGTCTCCACCAGCAAGAAGGTCTTCACCAAATGTGGTACCTTGACCTTGGACTTCTCAGCCTCCAGAACTGTAAGAAACATATTTCTTTCTTCATAAATTGCCAAGTTTTAGACATTCTGTTATAAGCAACAGAGAACTGACTAAGACAAAGTGATATCAAGAGCACTGGACTAGTTTAGTATTACCCCAAATGTTTTCTGTAGAGTGGGAATAGCTCAGAAGATGGCAATAGGTGTTTTGCATATTCCCAAACCTACGTTGGCCCATTGGTGAGACAATAAGCTTCGAGAAGGCTCAGTCCCCTGGAAGGGTAGCTAAACCTACAAAAAGCAATGGAATTTCTAAATTACCTATTCACAAAATGGATTCTTGATGTCTTGGAAGAGTTTTTCAAGTTCACAATAGTACTTTACAAAAATTAGTTTGAATACCTTGCAAGAACTCTCACTGATGTCTTAATGCAAGTAATGATGTTGCAGAGTCTCTTAGACATTCATTTTTTAAGTGATCTGTTATCTATTAAAGGGCAGGTAATCATAACAGCAGTCACTTATTAAACATGAACTTCGTGCCAGAAATGGTCCTAAGCCCTTTGTATGTATTGCGTCCTATCTCCGTCACACAATTCTGTAAGGAAAGGACTCTATCATCCCCATCTTACAAATGAGGCAACTGAGACGTTAAAAGGCTAAGCAATTTGCATAAAGCTACAGAGCTAGTAAGTAGCAAAACTGGGGTTTGAATCCAGGAAACACAGTGCCAAATCCATGCTTTTACCCACTCTGAGGGAAAGGTCCGGAAAATGCAAAAACATTCTCATAAGATATTGAGAAACTGGCTTCTTTTTCCATGTAAAAATTATAATTCTATTTCCTCTTCATAGAGGTAGTAAAATATAGTGCCTAAACACAGATTCTAGTGCTAGGCTACTCTTTTCATAAATCCCCAGCTCTGCCACTTACCAGCTCCAAGATCTGGTCATGATAAACTCTGTGACCTGGGTAAGTTACCTAATTACTCTGTGCCTCAGTTTCCTCATCTGTGAAATTGGGATAATGATGATAATGGTACCTATCACATAAGGTCAATGTGAGGGTCAAGTAAGTTAATCAGCACCCAGCACATAGTAAGTGGTATATAAGCATGAGCTACTTTAGGTAAGAATTACAGGTAAGAAAGCATTCATCCAAAAGCTTTCAAGAATAATCACTGAATACATAATAAGCATTCCTTTCAATGACGTATTTCCTACATTCCCAAAAATTACCACGGATCCAAATGCTAAATCCCTCTTTCCATAAAAACCACATTGATCCCCTGGTGATGGCAGAGGCCACAGGCAATGTCGGTGTGGAGGGGGCAGGTGAACAGGGGAGGACAGGTCCCCAGGCATTGGTGCTGCAAACCATGGAGAGGCTGACCGGTACCACGGCAGAACTAGCGTCAGGAATTGATTTCAAATCAGGTTCTTAAGAACAATGTTGAGGATAATTATGATCATTATTGTTATTGTCTTTATACCATGCAATTACCTCGGCTTAATTAATCCAACCCTATGAAGTGCTTTGAGATCCTCAGATGAAAGGTGCCATGTTACTCTGAAGTGTCATTAGTTTTCTACTGCCCCTTTCATCCAAGGTGATTATAGCTCTTTGCAAGCATTAATTAATCCTCCTAATAGCCCCAGAAAGAAGATAAGCGTAGGAGTCATCCACACTGGGGCCAAGAGAGACATTTATCCAAGGAGTTCAGTGGTAGCAGTTGAGTAGTCAGTTTGGTGGTTGGAAGTCCCCCAAACCACAGAACTTTGTGACTTGTGCATCAGCAATTTGTACAAGGCTCCAGTTTAGTAAAGAATTAAATGAGAAGCAATTTCTATGTAGTCCAGATTTTTTTAGAAAATGAATATGCAGTTTATACCCAGAGAGAAAGCCTCAAAGGCTTAGTTATGGGGTTGGAGCAGGTGGAGAAGTGAAACCCTCATCTACTATTTTTCAATGGCTTGGCAACTTTATAATCAAACAAAATGTTTTCTCATGTTCTATAGTGAAGGATTTACCCAAGGTCACAAAACTATGGAAACTAAACTGGGAATTGCCCTTAGTTCAAAACCACAGACTCAGTTTGATTTTCACAGAGGTCTATTAATTGTGGTCCTTTTCACCGCTGTTGATACCCCCACTCTAGGATCAAAGGCACTTGGGAATAAAATATTGTAAGATGGGAATTTTATAGCCACAAGTTATTGCCGTTTTAATAGAACTTCTTTGGGGAGATTTCTCTCCCTAGCTTCTAGTCTCTGTTTTTAGCACAAATATCCAATGAGCAAAGGATCTTTTAAAAGGTTGTACATTCTACTGACTCCCAGGGAACAGAGAGCAGTGTGATAAAGGTGTGTTGAAGATACTGGTTTTCTCTTATTATTGAAGCTTTGGAATTCTTGTGCCATTATTTCGGAATGGATATGAATGTATGACGTCCTAGGTGGCGTCAGGCAGAGTCGCAGGATGACAGTGTGAAACAAGTCATCTGACCCTTAATTTCACATGGTATGGTCGGGAGCCCCTCTGTCCTCCTGCAGGGTTGGCTGCATCCTGGGTGCAGCGCCGGTGAGGAGGAGACGGGCAGGGCTTGCCTTATCCATCTGGTGCTGCACCGCACTTCCCCAGCATAACAAGCACTACTACTGCACACTCACAAATACTGATTATTGTTGTTACTGTTCCTATTATTATTGCTGTTATCATCAAATACAGTAAACTTATAATTACTATTTGACATTCATTGAGACTTGTACAGCACAACCTCAAAACAGGCTCCATCAAAGGCTTATAATTTAAAGAGGCAGAAAATGAAACTCCGTTTAAGAAGTGCAGTTAGAATGGCCAGAATCTGTTTTTCACCACAGAATGCTTTTCTAAGGAGTGTACAAAATTGCCCACTGAGCTGCGTGTGCTCTCTCTGTCCGTAGAAGGAAATCCTTTCAGACGTAGCTCTACTTCACCTCCCAGAACTTCTTGGCATATACTAAGTGTTCAATAAAAGTCTGTTGCTCTCTTAGGCTGAATGAAATAAACACAGGTGATCTAGATAGCGTATTTTACTTAGGGTTGACATGTCACGAAGACATATATGTATTTTTTAATTACACCTCAATAGTCAAGTTCATGCTATATGATTTAGATTAAATTAGGCTCTTTCAAATGGTGCTTCACTGATTACCTGAAATAATACTATCATTAATTGTCATAATCTTAGGACTCAAGCATCATCTCACCAAAAGCTGATATCCCACCAGCCACTGTGATAATCACAAGATGTGCAGGCATTCTAGAACAATTGATGTGCTGCATGGACCAGCTTGTGGTGCCAGCTCAGCACACATAAGGCCTCTATTCCTGTGGAATGTACTAAAAAGCATATGTACTTCACAGGGCTTGGTTTTCCAAAGTCTTGCAGTTTCAAATATCGACCTTGAGGACTGGAAATTTTCCCCAAGCTATTGAGTTGCAAGATAAGAATTGTGGAACAGCAAGGTTGCTGGCTCAGAGACAGACGGGTTACTGATTGATATGTAAGTTGCTGGAAAACTGCTAGAGGGAGAAGGAAAGTTTGCTAAGATCAAGCTGTTGTTGATAGCTTTACTGGAATGTCACCTGGCTTGCTTCACTGAAAGTCACCAGCCTATATTGTTAAACTATAACCCCACCTATGTTCTCTTCCTGTAACTTCCTGGTCTGGAAAATAAATGCAGGAAGAGAACCCCAATTCAGGGTTAATTTCCTAAGGAAGGGATCCCTCTCACCGGAGGGTTCCAGGAAGTTAACCGCTTCGGGGTTTCTCACTGCTTGGAAGAGATGGGCTTTGAGTAAATCCTTTGCGTCTCCGTCACCCAGGGGAAGAGGGGTGACAAATCCATGGGAGGGGGGAAGCAACACAAAGCAACAAATTCCAAGTGCAGTTCAGAAAAGCCGGAAAACCTTTCCCCAATGGAAATAATAAATACTCTCTCTAGAGATATGTTCAGATAAAAATCTTTTGAATATACACTACCAAAGATGATGTGTGTCGGAATCCAGTTAATTTTAAATAATGTTAAACTTACTAAGGAACAGGAAAATTACTTTTGCTCATCTAACTTTCACTTCTAAAGGGTTCCACTGCTTTACTTATTTAGATTAGAAAATTAGATTATTAAATAATTAGATTATTAGATTAGAAAACAGTCCATCAAAGTTGCTTAGATCTATTTAGTATGAAATAACAGGCCTACCTATCTACTTTCTGACATGTTAAGTATAATTTCCTTTCTTTTTTTTATCAAAATATAATTGATTATACATATTTCTGGGGTACAGAGTTGAATAGCAATACCTGTATACAATATGTGCTGGTCAAATCAGGATAATTAGTATATTCATTATTACAAAATATAATCATTCTTTATGTCCATTAACCAATTTCTCAGTAATCCCCTTCTCCCTTTCTCACCTCTAGTAACCACAGTTCTGTTCTCTCCTTTTGAAAGTTCAATGTATTATTGTGGTTTCTTTCTTTCTTTCTTTCATTTGTTTATTTTTTTAGCTCCCACTTATGAATGAGGACATGCGGTATTTCTCTTTCTGTGCCTTGCTCACTTCACTGAACATCATTTTCTCCAAGCTCATCCATGTTGGGGCAAGTGATAGAATTTCATTGTGTATATGTACCACATTTTTCTTGTCTGATCATCTGTCAATAGACATTTAGTTTGTTTCCAACTCTTGGCTATTGTAAATAGAGCTGCAATAAACATGGGAGTGCAGGTATCCCTTTGACGTGATGATTTCCAGCCCTTTGGTAGTGGGATTGCTGGATACTATGGTAGTTCTATCTGAGGTTATTTGAAGAACCTCCATACTGTTCTCCATAATGGCTGCACTAATTTACAATCCCACCAACAGTGTAGGAGTGTTCCCCTTTCTCTACATCCTTGCCGGCATTTGTTATTCTCCGCCTTTTTGATGATAGCCAGTCTAAGGTGGGTGAGATGATATCTCAGTGTGGTTTTGATTTGCATTTCTGTGATGCTGAGTGATGTTGAGCATTTTTTCATGCATCTGTTGTCCATTTGTATATCTTCCTTTAAAAAATGTCTATTCAGCCAGTACCATACTGCTTTGGAAAATGTATATGCATAATAAAAATGTGCCTTTATGTTGATAAAAGCATCCATGGAGTTGCAACTAGCCATGTATACATTGCCATTCTGACCCTGGCTATTTGCCAAGCTCTTAGAAAATGGCCTATTTTAATATCAATAGATGTTTCCCACTACATATATCAACTCTACTGAGCACTATAATGTCTTGTTGAAAAGCAAGGTTTTATACCCAAAGTGACAAAAGTGTAAGGATTCATTTGCCATTTCCATGTTACTCTAGACCAATACCAAAAAAAATTTTTTTGAAGCAAGAATTGCTTAAACAGTCTTATTCCACAGCTATGCTACACACACACACCTGCACACTTCTCAAATCGGATGGCTCAGTGCAGTGTTTTCCTTCTCATCAAGCTAACTTTGTGCTCCTGCAGACCATGCCTGTACTCTAGCACAGCCAACTATCCCCCCAAGCCCTCTGCCCAATCATGCACCCACAAAGAAATAGGGCTCCTCTGTGAAGTTTCCACAGCCCATATCCTCCCCTCCTGCTGGGTGTCTATTCTAATGGACTTCGACTATTGCTTTTTTGTTGTTGTTGTTGTTGTTGTTTTGTCGTTTTTTCGTGACTGGCACTCAGCCAGTGAGTGCACCGGTCATTCCTATATAGGATCCGAACCCGCGGCGGGAGCGTCGCCGTGCTCCCAGCGCAGCACTCTACCGAGTGCGCCACGGGCTCGGCCCTCGACTATTGCTTTTGGTCCCTAATCTACATTCCTTTCCTCTTACTTATAAGATGTCTGTGACCTGCTCATGATCACTGACAGATTTCCCAAATGCTGTTGGCCCCTCTGACATTTGGGTCTCACCTTTCTAGGTGTCCCTATGCCCTAGTCTACTGAGCCACTGGGCTACCTAGTGTTGCTTTCCTGATCCATGGTGAGACATGATGCTTGGGAAATAAGCTTTGCATGCCACCTACTTAATCCCTGTGTCATCCAGATACTACACATCCTGCCCCTTTCTCCCATCCCCCCACCCCCAAATGGTGCCTGAGCCATCTGAGTAGATGTGCGCAAATCCACTTTCTTAAACTGATACTCCTTGGACTCAAGTTCTTAAAGAGGTTGTAAAACAAAGAGTACACTTCTGCAAATGCCACAAGAAGATACAATATGTACTTGTTCCAAACATCTTTCAAGGCAGCCAATTGCTGCTCTGAAGTGACAGTCAGAAAAGCTGGTGTGACCTGTGGAAACTCTTGCCAAAGCATTTTAACTCACTGCAAAGGTTAAGGTTAGAATCCAGACTCTACACAAACCAGTTCATTACAAATATTAGCAGAGTAATTTTTGGTGACTAGACGTATATAATAGTGGAATGGATTACACAAAAGCATATATAAAAATGGATGAAATGCCTTGAAGGCAAGTTCATTAACCCTTTACGTTTACCACCAGATGAGTCATTTTCCTGAATGTACTTGAGTGGCATAAGGAACTTCACAAAACGAAGACTCCTACTCAAGTGAAGTACAAACTCAACTGCTAATTATGTAGTAACTCAGTTGACCAAAGCAAAATCTAAAATGAGTTGTATACCCTACCACCCAATAACCAAGAATGTATCTCATACATGAATATATGCTGAATGTAATGTTAATTTGCACTTCATAGAATAATCATCCAAATGTCTGCCAGCTCATATCCTAAAGGAAATCTCCTACGTATGGCCACTCCTGGTCTACATTTTGTCCCATGTAACTTTACCCACCTTTTGCTGGTGTTACGTGGATGTGAAATGGTCACCTGACCCAGGGGACCCAAACTACGTATACTGCAAAATCCCATGCCCTAGGGCCTCATGATGGACTGGTACAATCCAATTTCTTCTTGGGGATTAGAAATAAAGGTATTAGGCTAGAGAGGACACATAGGCCCACTGAGAGCCAAAATTTTGAGGAATACAGCCATTTTAGAAAACAGTATGGAGGTTCCTCAAAAAATTAAAAATAGAACTATCATATGATCCAGCAATCCCAGTGATGATGGCACAGGAATTGCTCCTTACATATGGACTATACAGGTTACCTTATGTTTGGGGAAAATGAAGGGTCATGGGCAGAAAAAGAAAAATTGTCTCCTAAAGTTTAATGCTTCAAAGCCCATAACTTCATCCCTTGTGTTTAACAATTTGATTTGTTTAATGGAAATAGCCCTGGGGAGAGAAAGGCTTAATTCCTTGTGTGCAAGTAGTCAGTTACACCTTAGTAAGATTAAATGACCCAGAAGAGTTTTTGATGAGGGTAAAGAAAAGAAAGCATGAAGGCTCCTAAAGAAAGGGAAGGGAAGACAGCACAGAGTCAAAAGACAGGGAAGATCAGTAAGCTAGCCTCATACCTCACTGTGTTTCCTAAAGCCAGACCTCGCATTCCAGGTAAAGACTATTAGCAGAAACTTTCACTTTACTCCTGCTTGTATGAGTCAACCCACACATGAGAGGTTATAAATCAAGCTCACATTTGGTAGAACTACTTCCCGTTCTCCCACCCACTTACTGTTCCCACCAGAGCTCATCTGTCACGTTTGTTTCTGGCTGTCTGGGGAGCCTCTTTTTTCGAAGTATGAAGGATAGCAAGCCCCACAGGACTGTTATGATTCATGCTCTGGAACCCTGGATGAACGCTGTGTCTATTTTTAATAGATAATTGCAACACGTATAGGGTTAACGTCAGTCATCCTGGTGTTTTATTTATTGTAGCTTAAGCAGATGGTCCTCAAAGTGTTTAAGCACATTGAAACATGCAAGATCCATTATTTATGGCATGAGACAGCAAATAGAGGCAGAGTGGGATGTGGGACCGTTAGCAGGTACAGAAGGACCAGAACACCATAAGGCAGCTGGCTTCTTTGCAGCCAAAGAGACAGAGATCCTCTTGTCACATTCGTTTTCCAGTCACAGAGCCGTTGGCCGAAAGCACACCTCCATCTTGACCAGAAGCATTTTATATATTTCTGTGTGTGTGAAAGTGAATCTCTGTCTTTTTGTTTTGCCAGAATGCATTGGCAAAGATCCAAGTTAAACAAGAAAAAAACAGTAACAACAAAACTGGGGTCAGTTACCAGAAGGCTGAGTGGATTTAGAATGTGAAGTTCTAGAGACTGGAAAGTGATCAATTTGAAAATCAAATGAGAAAATAGTAACTTTCTTCAACATGGAGCCCACCCTCACCCTCTCTCCTCTCCTTGTCTCCCCTCCTTCTTTATTATTGATACCTCTCTGCTTTTTGATCTCTGTGCTCCTTTGTGCTGGCTTCCCAGGTGCCCAGGGAAAATGGCTAGCCGTGAGTTCTTTAGCTTCCCAGGCTCGGCTCCTCAGCCAGCCCCTCTGGCTCAGCCAGCTGGATCACACTGAATTAGTCAAGTACTTCATTATCTCCCCTCTCTGCACATTTTGCTCCAGGTAACAAATGCCCAAACAAGAGAGCCTTCTGCCGCACTGTCTGTGAAGTTCCAGGGTCTGGGCCAATTCTGCAGACCAGCTCCGTGCCCTGGGAGGGCACCACTTTGCATCCCTCGCCTGCAATGCCCCCAGTCTCCATTTAGTCACAGAGGTTCGCTAACCATGGAGCTGCTGATAACGGGCAGGCTGGGGAGCCCTGGAGCCCTCCGGAGGTCTGGGATTGCTCCTGTGCCACCTGGGCCTGGCCAGGAGGAGTGACAGCCAGGAGAGCCAGCCCAATTATGATGTCGAGAGAGACGTGTGCTCCCTGGAAGCTGCTCTTGTTAACGGGCAGTGGGGCTTGGGGACCCGAGGCAAGGCCATTCTGACAGTGGACTGGCAAAAAAGCAGATATCTAGGCTTGGTGGGTAAAGCCACAGAGTGCTATTTTTTAAAAATAATAAAGTGGCCACCCTGCAAGAGCCATGTCAGGATAAATCACGATGTTAATTGTGTGGCCCTTTCCCCTTTATTAAGACAGATCCAGAAATAAGCAGCTGCTTAACCTTCGGGGGGAAGAAAGATCCACGTTGAGACCTCCAAATCCCAGCACATTTTCTCCCCAGATTTTTCCACTGACCGTTTTTTTACCTTCTCCAGGAATACTCAGTTTCTCTTATTGCTGCAGTCAGGCAGACCTCCAAGGCCTTCTTTCTGGTTGGCGATCAGCTGGGTACCTAAACCCGAGGGAGCAGAAACAACAGATTTGACCTCTGTCTGTCCCTTCTAGGCCAACACATTAAAGGGCATTTTAGGGTGACTGAGATTTCAATGTCTTAGAACTTTAAGTGCATTTAAGAAAATCTGGCTAAAGAGATTACCATTTCAAAGACGGTACTGCCTTAATGTAAATTAAGGAGGGGCAAATGACCTACAGAGAAGGTTAAAAATCAGGGTTGATACGCACCCCCTTTTAAATCAAGAGGTTGTTTTTTTTTTTTTTTTTTACATTCCTGGTTTGAGTATTATGGGAAAATCCATGGAGAAAGAGGGAATATATAAATCAAATCTCATTGCATAAAAGTTAACAGTATTTATTATCAAAGCAGTAGTAAGAAGGAGCTTTGAGGTAAATGAGAGGGTCCCCTCTCCCTGTACTCCTACCCTAAGTGGATGGGGACTAAAATGACAGAAAAGAGGCTTCTCTGGCCACCGAGGTCTAGACTGCAGCATTTAGATAAAAATATCAATGGCAAAATACTGCTAAATTAATCCAACTTCTTTTGATTATTGATGTCCTACTGTTTTGTGCCTGAAACAACATACAAGATGCATCAGTCATTTATAAATTATTCATTCAGTTATTTTGGCAGCAGTGTCTTTCCATTTATCAACTGATAAACGTACAGAAAATAAGAAGGGTAATTTTATAGCCTCTTGACATTTACCTTTGACATGATTTTCATATTTAATAAGGGAAAAACACTAATGAAATACGTTTGACAACACCGTAGGCATCACAGATTAACACCAGCGAAAGCAAGCCACAGGCACCTGATCTCCCAGCTCTGGCCAGGAGCTTGAGAACCGACCAACTCTCTTCTGTTTCCCGCCTGACACACTCCCATCTGTGTCTGTATAACATGAGTGGCTATCACTGGGACTTTTGCTTTTGCTTTGTTGTTTGTTTGTTTGTTGTTTATATGGGTCTGAATAGTTTTACTTGGTGGCCTAAACAGAAGAAAGCATTGTTTCTATTTTTGGGTTTTGGCAGGGTGGTGGTCTAAACAGTTTTATTTTCTAAAATGTATCTGCCAGACAAATTGAACAGACCTACAGAGAAGGTATTTGCCTGGCAGTTTTGTTATGTATGCCAAAGCAACTCACTTGAGCGTTCATGCCAATCTCTCCACTTGATTCTTGGTAAAAGTTGCAATGGAAAATTCCCTGTGCTGCCTCCTTCTCCATCACAACCAGATCTTCCGTCTGTCTGCATCTCACTACGCTTCTCACTTGTCTTCCCACTCTGCTCCACTTCTCTGACTAATATCCTACACATTGCCATTGGCTCACACCACCCCGCAATGCACACACATACAACATATGTAGGGAGAGAGAGAGAGAAGCAAGGAAACAGGTCATCAGTTGACCCTCGGGGGACTAATCTGGGATCTAGATTTTAGGGTGCAATTGTAGCCACATGGAATAGGTTGTAGAAGTTGGACAACTGGCTCTGGCCAATCAGAGGCCAGAAGAGATACCAGTGACAGCAGCTTACTTCATGCACATCAACCAACCAATTTATCTAAATACTTCCCTACACCCAAAAGCTTCAACACAACATTGTAAAAGATATAGACATATTATGAAAATAACCTAAATAAATTCCAGAAGTGAGATTAGGCAGATAAGCAATTTTTATTTGGCTGTTCCCTGAAAGGACCTAGTGATATGAAAAGTCCTCTCGTCTTAGAATAACGGGGATACGAGGCAGGAAACAAAAGCACAAACTCAGGAACAATACCTCAAAAGTGAGTTTATCAGGATGACATAACTAAAGTACATGACAGTGTTTATAAACAATAATGTTAGATAAGTATTAATTCACTTACAAGACTGTGATTTCTTTGAGAAAATGAACCAAGTTGCATTCATATTAATATCCCCATGACCTAGCACAGTACTGGGTAAATAATAGGTATTCAATAAATATATGGTTTTGTAGTAAACATTTATTGAGGGCTTACCATCTGGCAGATACTGTGTTAAACACTTGGCATGAATTATTTCAATTCATCAGCCTCATTATATTATCAATATCAGTTCTCAACGCTGTAAACTATTTAGAGTACAGAGAAATAAAATCTAGGAACAATAATTTTTCTGGGAGTCACACAGTAGTTAGTGGCTGAGCTACAGTAAAAACATCAACAATCTGATGCCAGAACTCAGGCTGTTGGCCGCAATTACTGCCTCTTGGGTTGAACATCTAAGACCAGAACTATGAAAGAAGTATGTTTGGTTAAAGTAGGACCACACAAAGCTCACATGATTTTTTTTACTAAGTCATTGGGCTAGGGTTCATGAAGTTTCTTACATATTACTATCCCAAAGGTCTAAAGCAGGGGGTCTCTAGAGGTATATAGCAAATAAAATGCAGAGGCCAAAGTCGGAACTTCTACTTTTATTTTTATAATGGCAGGGAAAAAAATCACCTGAACTGTTGAGTACAGTAAAATGAGAAACAGAAAAGGAACTCTGAACTTTTTTTTAAATAAACTTTAATAAAACTCTAAGCTATTTCTTTAAATAGACAACAAACACCAAACCACAATGTAAGGAAGAGATGTCAAATGCAATGAAAGTCAATCTGAGAAAGGACACCCTTGACTACAAATCTCAAGCTAAGTTAACAGCACACCTCTCCAAAGCACGTGGTGCAGCACACAATCCCATGTGTCTTAGTTGTCTAGTGTTATGTGACATATTACCTCAAAACTCGGTGGTTAACCATCTTCATTTACTATCTCACAGTTTCTGTAGGTCAGGAATCTGGGCATGGCTCAGCTGAAACCTCTACTTCAGGACTTCTCACAAGCTGCAGTCAAGGTGCTGGCCTGAGCTGCAACCATCTGAAGTCTCAACGAGGGTAGACCCACTTCCAAGGTCATTCGTGTGGTTGAGGACTTTAGACTAAGGGCCTCAGTTCCTTGCTGGATATTGGCTGGGTGGCCGCTCTCAGTTCTTTGCCAGCTGTGCCTCTTCATAGGGCAGCTCACATTAGAGCAGCTTGCTTCATTAGAGCAAGCAAGAGAAAAGAGCCAGGGAGAGGGAGCCCATGGGAGCAAGATGGAAGTCACAGCTTTTTGTAACCTAATCTTGCAAGTGGCATCCCACTACTTTTTTCCCTAGAGGCAGGTCACTAGGTCCAGCCCTCACTCAACCACAGTAGATTATACAAGAATGTGAATACCAGGAGATGGGGATGAGTGGAACCATCTTAGAAGTCCACCTATCTCACCTTGTTTGAAACTAAAGGAACAGGTGCATGGACTAACAGTGGGAAATTCCTCAGACCAGTTAACACAATGTTATGAAAAGCAGGTGATATGGGAATGAGCAGAGAATCACACAAACAAGCTATAGCAGCAGAAAGCATTCTGTGTTTGGCAAATGTGATAAGTTGTATTAAGGGCCCAATTCTGCAGCCCTACATCCACACTCTTTTTCATAAGACTTTTTCATTTCCTCTCACTAAAGAGGTACTGTCTATTCTCCCACTCTTTAAATTTTGGCTCAACCACATCATTCACTTTGGCCAAAAGAATAAGGCAAATATTATAAGGTGCCAACTGCAAGAGAAGTTCTCAAGAGTCCTGTGCATTTCCTGCTCTCTTGCACCTCTGCCATTGCTATGAGAAGGACAAACCCAGACTAGCACCCTGATCCCAGGAAGTGCATAAAAGATACAGCAAAACTACCCCCAGTCCTGCACAGCCTAATCAGCCAACCCCCAGGCCACAGATTTATGGATGAGCCAACTTGCAAGCTGATCGTTTATGAATGTGATCAACAGACATGATAACTAATAAAAGGCTGTTGCTTTAAGCTACTAAATTTTGAGGTGGTTTGTTATGCAGGAATAAACAACTCATACAGCATGAGGAAGGAGGGTGTACCTGCATTAGGATCACTCCTTTGCTAACAATCTCACCTGGCTTGGGAGAAGTAAATGAAGAGGTCCAAAGGAATAACCTACCAAAACAACTAGAATTCCTGCAAGGCTGAAACATGGTTTTGTATTCACTCTGAGATTAGCCTCCTATAAATAGCTGGTACAGAGAAAATGTGCTTTAATCCAAGAAAAATGAAAGTCTTTATAAAAATGAACTAGTGCAAAATTCCCCCAAAAAATATAGCATGAGGAAAAAGAAAGGAAAAATGGCAAGTGAAATAACACACCCCCCAAAAATATTTCCATAAAGCAGGTGAAAACAACAAGAAAACATATTATTATAAAAGTTTAAAATGTAATAAATCCTACAAACAGGAACTCAAAGTAAAATGCAAGAGATCAGAGAATTTATAGGGAACTAACATAATGAACTGAAATGTAAGCTTGAAGAGCTAAGAAAAGAAGTAGGACAGAAAAAGGAGTGTGGAAAGGATATTCAAATTAGAAGTAAGAAAAAAGAAAGTCAACAATATTGGAAGCATAATGAAGACACGGATGACAGGAATGAGAAAAAGCAAACAAAATGAGATGGAATTAGACAGGCTTAGAATATTAGAGAGAAAATAGCTGGCAAGTAAGACAGACGCAAAAACATAATAGCTGCATAATGTTTGTCCCTGAAGAAGTAAAATAATAAAACAGAAAAAATAAAGATGTAATTCAAGAAAAGTTTCCAAAAGTATAAGGGACTTGAATCTATAGAACGAAAAGGCACAGCACTACAGGAAAAATTATCATGGAAATATCAACATGTTCTCTTTGAAACATCCCAGAAAAGTTTCTAAACTCCAAAGACAAAGAATGAACATTTTGGAGACCCAGACAAAAGATAAGTCATTCACTAGGAGCAAAAGATGTTCACCTCAGAGTACGGAAGGATCAATGCTTGAAGACAGAGGGACAATACCGAGAAGATCCTCAAGGAAGGAAAATGTGACTAAAGAACTTTTGACCCAGACAGTCTGTCATTCAGGCATCAAGACCACAAACACATCTCCACATGCAAGAAGATATGGATTTTAGATTTCAGGAGCTCTTATAAAAAACTACTAGAGAACAAATTTCAGAAAACCAAGAGATAAATGGAGTGATATGACTGAAGAATTATTGAAGAGCATTGAAACCAACTGAGACTTAAACAAATGTGAGAATTTTGGATGAAAGAACAGACATTTATAATTCTAAACTTTGACAATGTAGAAATTATATGACTTTTAAATTGAGATGGGAGGGAAGAAATGGAAGGGGCAACATATTTATGTTTATTTAAACTTTTATAATAATATGTTTTCTTGTTGTTTTCACCTGCTTTATGGAAATATTTTGGGGGGATGTGTTATTTCACTTGCCATTTTTCCTTTCTTTTTCCTCATGCTATATTTCTGGGGGAATTTTGCAGTAGTTCATTTTTATAAAGACTTTCATTTTTCTTGGAATAAGCACATTTTCTCTGTACCAGCTATTTATAGGAGGCTAATCTCAGAGTGAATACAAAACCATGTTTCAGCCTTGCAGGAATTCTAGTTGCACTTCCAGCCTTAAAGCAGCCACGTCCAAAACCCTCCAAACAGGTTTTTCTTTCTCTCATCGTGGCTTCTCCACCTTCATGAACTCCGTAGGTCTCTCCTCCTCTTCCCCTGAGCTCCAGCCACCCCAGCTTGGCTGTTGTTACATTTTTATAGTTGTAAATTGGTTGATTTGTGGGAGAGAGTGACACTGGGGACCGTCTATTCCACCACCTTGACTGGAACCTCTCCAAGAACTTAGACATAAAACTTACTAGAAAAAAAATCTGGAAAAAAAATCATCTGAAATTCTAAAACTGTCTATTGGACAATTTGTGCCATAAATCATATCAAAATTGAAACTACGCAAAATCTAGAAAATGATGGAAATGAAAACACTACCCATCATCGAACAGGAATTGCCCCAGCCATGTGTCCACCATGCTTAATGTGGAAACACTAGAAACAGTCCCATTAAAAACAGAAACAAGACCAGAACGTCCTCATCCTCAATGCTATTTAACATTGTTTTGGAAGTACCAGCTACTGCATTTATTACGTAAGGATGATATTTATCTAGTCCATAAGAGAAACAATTGAAAAGCTTCAAAGACAAGAAAACAATTGGAAGTGTGTCTCTAACACAAAATCCATTATCCTTTCTACATTAAAAACAAACAACCAATTAGAAGATGAACTGAAGGGGGGAAAGCACTTATTATAGCATCAAAAGGACAAAATAGGAATAATAGACATTTTTAGCCTATAAAGAATGAGCAACAACCATAAGAAGACAACTTTTAAATGCTATTGAAGGACACAGGAGAACACAAATAAGCTAGGTTTAGAAGAGCAGCAGCTTATATTAAAAAATACTAGTTCTCCCGAAGATAACCAACACATTTAACACAATCCTCATAAAAATTCCAAAAATGTATTATATGTGGAACAAATTTGTAGAGAAACTGATTTTTAATTTTTTATAAAAAGAAGAATTGAGATTTATAAGGCAAAATCTGACAATAGAGAGTAACCAAGGTGTGATCACGTCTAACAGAAATTAAATTTTAGGGCCGAGCCCGTGGCGCACTTGGTAGAGTGCTGCGCTGGCAGCGCGGCGACGCTCCTGCCGCGGGTTCGGATCCTATATAGGAATGGCCGGTGCACTCACTGGCTGAGTGCCGGTCACGAAAAAGACAAAAAAAAAAAAAAAAAAGAAATTAAATTTTATTATAGGCTACAATGAGTAAACTGAGTAAATACCGGAAAGAAAATCAAAAGTTCAGAGGCAGATCCAAATACACACGGAAATTGAGACATGCGAAAGTCGGCATTCCTAATCTCTGAGCGGACGATGAATGATCCAGTAAATAGTTTGTGGACAACAAGGCGGACGCATGGAAGAGCAGAGTTCAACAGCTAACTCCAAACTTACGCCGAATGAATTCCAAATGGACAAGAGATTAAAACAAACAAAATAAAACCATCAACATGAGAGCAATGTTTTAAAACAATGGACAGTGAAGGCTTTTCGAAACATGAGAGAAAACTCAAAAGCAATAGAGTTTGGATTGGAATGTATAAAAATATGTACACACAGGATTCATAGAAAAAGAACTAAAACCATCTCAGTCGCATGAAAAGATGTTCAACCTTAGTCGCCATAACAGAAATAAAAATTAAAATTAAAAGATCTTTCTTACCTATAAGGTTAGCAAAGATTAAAGAGATTGATAAAACTGTGTTCTGGAGAGTGTGTACACACAGGTATTTTCATATAAGTGAAAAGTAAAAACAGAAATTGCCTAACCACGATGAAGAATGATATCGATTAAAAATTTTAAAGTACCTCCCATGTATGCTATCATTTTATATTAGTTTTGGCTATTTTAAAGCTACATAGAATTGGAATCACATAGTTTGTACTCTTTTGTGTCTAGCTTCTTTCACTCAGCATTTTAATTATGATTCATTCATATCACCACGTACAGTGCTCGTTTGTTCTTTTAATTTCTGTGTAGTATTCCCTGTATGAATACGCCACAATTTATTTATCTATTCTGTTAATGGATTTTTCACTTGTTTCCAGTTTGAAGTTGTTATTTGAAGCTTCATTCGAACCTACTATTCATATTCTTGTACAAGTCTTTCGGTGCACTCAGTGGGAGCTGGATAGACTACAAATGTTAAGAAGGGAATAGGAAAACGGCCCTAAATTATATCCCGATACTCTTCATTGCACAAATATTATATCAATAATAACAATAAGCCCCCAAAATTTTAACCACAAAGGTATGAATTCCTTTCTGCCTTGGTTTCATAAAATAGTACATAGTCTTTCTACAAACATAGCCTGGAAAAAAATGTACCACCTAATTAGCTTCGCAAATGATTGCCTTGCAGATTTCTATGTGTGTTAGGGTGGATTTGATCTATATTTATTCAGCCCTGAACTTGGTGATACAAATGACTAGACACGACCTTATCCAGCATCTTACCAGCATATATGACCGATAAGGACGTGCCAAGACTGGAGACTAACAGGTTTTCTCAGGAACGTGAATGAACAGACCAGAAGTCAGGGGGAGAAAAACCATAAATCATATTATTACATCTTTGTTTAAAATACTTTCATTTAAAACGTCACTTTAAATTGTTTCTTAATAAGAAGAACATATGCTTTAACCCAAGACCGATCTACAGAGCTCTTAACATAAATTGTAAAGATGTTAAGTTTTTGAGGAAGAAAACTTTGCTTCTAAAGAACTTACCATTTTATAACATTCCAATGCAAATAATGTCTAGGAGCAGAAAATAGCTGGGGATAGCAATTAAAAGGAAGAAAAGCAAAGTATTATCACATCTCGGTTTAAGAAAATTAATCGCATGGTTCTTGATACCAGAGAGTAGTAATACTTCGCGTGCCTGTAAGTTGTATTTCTTGATTCTACTATATGAATGTATTTTGCAGGTAAGCCAGACATCAGAAAGAAGAGATTTGTCATGCTATGGAAAAAGGAAACTACTGAGAAGAAGAGTCAAAGTGCCTAGAAATTGCTACCGTGACAAGAAAAATGGCATAGCCATTTCCAGAGCTAAGAGAAAACCAGAGGGCATTTGGATGGACAAAGCCCCAACATAATGCAGAAGCAGCCTTTCGACCCATACAGACAATCTGAGTAAGAAAGCTACTTGCTCATCAAGCTCAGGTATCAAACCAGGACTGGCTTAAGTTCTACTTAACAACAGTTAAGGTTTCCTGAGAAAGGCACCAAATTGTGTTTGTTTCTTTGAAATTTTTCTCCACATGTGTCACTTTAAATCGTGTTTGGGTACATTGATTGTTTAGCTCATGGTATAGTGGAAAGAACAAGACAGAACTGTCAAATCTTATGTATCTTAAAAATAGCTTTACAGCTGTGGGGCAGATTAGTAAACGTCTCTGAGCCTTGGTTTCCCAATCTGTAAAATGAGAATAAAAGAATAAAGGGGATTGTTTTGAAGATTAAAGAGCTGAGCATATAAAAGACACTTAATAAGTGTTTCCTTTTTTCATTTAATAAAGTTTTCCTATTGACCTCCAAAATGTAAAATGAGAAGGAAGGCATCCCAAGGGCTGTCTTTTTCTCTTTCTCTCCTTTTCTGCTCCTTCCCTCTTCCCTGGTAAGTCAGTCCAAGTGTCCAGGTGCCTACTCTTATCACATGACAGCTACTTTAAGTTTGGTTGCTTAGAGTGGAAGACAAATATAAAAGTTGACTCTGTGAAACAAAACCTAAAAAATGACATTGGGAACAAAAATGATTCTAGTGCTTCTTGGTGGATACTCTTAAAGGAACGATAGCGTTGGGCTATACCACGTGCTCAAGAGAAAGATACATACACTTCCTTTCCTGTTGTCCTCCCCAACCAAGTTCAAGTCATGTAAAAAAATACAACATAACTCTCCTTAAACGAGAAAAGTGACGTGTATACACTTCACTTACATCATCCCTGGTAAAAAGTGATGTGTGTATATTTCACTTCCATCATCACTGGGTTTAACAACTAAGACCTATTCTTTGAATAATAAATTTGCAGCCTTTAAAAATGGCCTTTGCCTACCTGAATGAACAGTAATATATAATCAAATGTTTCAGACCTTAAAGGCATGGCAACGATCCAGTTTTAACCAATCCTAATTAAATGGACTGTTCTTTTCTTTAAGTATGATGTTAGTCCAATGAAAGAAGAAAATTTTTATCAACGTAATCATCACCCAAACTCAGTAAGATGATCCTAAATTGGAGTCTCAAATCTTTAAGACTTTTCTTGACACCTAATTTTTAATGCACCAACTAAATTAACTTTAAGGGAATTAAACAATCACCCTACTCTTCAAATAAGTCCATTTTCAAAGAGCTTCTTTTTGGTCCCAAACCAAATTTATCAAATTCTCCTCAATCTATGCACCTTTTCATAACTTCTCTATTTCTCTTCCTGTTGCCACCCGCCTCTCGGTTACTAAGGTTATCACTCGACTCATCCCTTTTTCTTTTTCTTTTTCTCTTTTAATGGAAACATAATTGATTATACATATATGTGGGGTACAGCATGGAGTATCAATACCTGTGTATAATATGTAATGATTGAATCAGGATAGTTAGTATATTCATCATTACAAAATGTGCTCATTCATTGTGACCCTTAATCAATTCCTCACTAACCCCCTTCCCTTCCTCCCTTCCCACCTCTGGGAAGTTGCTGCAAATGACAGATTTCATTCTTTTTTATGGCTGACTAGTACTTCGTTGTGTATATATACCACATTTTCCCTGTCCAATCATCCGTGGATGGACATCTAGGTTGGTTCCAACTCTTGGCTAAATAGAGTTGCAATAAACATGGTAGAGCAGGTATCCCTTCAACATGATGATTTCCATTCCTTTGCATATATACCCAGTAGTGAGATTGCTGGGTCATATGGCACTTCTATCTGTAGTTGTTTGAGAAACCTCCACACTGTTTTTCATAATGGCTATACTAACATAGAGTCCCACCAACAGTGCAGAAGTGTTCCTCCTTCTCCACATTCTCACTAGCGATTGTTATTCTCTGTCTTTTTGATAATAGCTAGTCTAAATAGGGTAAGATGATATCTCAATATGATTTTGATTTGCATTTCCTTAATGATTAGTGATGCAGAGCATTTTTCATGTACCTATTAGACATTTGTTTGTCTTCCTTTGAGAAATATCTATTCAGCTCCTTTGCCCATTTTTAAATCAGATAATTTGTTTTTTTATTCTTAAGTTGCTTGAGTCACTTGTATATTCTGGATATTAATCCCTGGTTTGATGTATAGTTTGCAAATATTTACTCCCATTTTGTAGGTTGTCTTTTCACTTTGTTAATTGTTTCCTTTGTTGTGCAGATTTTTCCAAGTTTGATATAATCCCATTTGTTTATTTTTTCTTTGGTTGCCTGTGCTTTTTAAGGTCTTATTCATATAATCTTTGCCCAGTCCTGTAGTGTTTCTCCTATGTTTTCTTCTAGGATTTTTATGGTTTCAAGTCTTATATTTAAGTCTTCAATCCATTTTGAGCTGATTCTGGTAATGGAGAGAGATACAGGTCTAGTTTCATTCTTCTACATATGGATATCCAGTTTTCCCAGCACCATTTATTGAAGAGGCTGTCCTTTCCCTGATGTATGTTCTTGGTGACTTTGTCAAAAATGAGCTGGCTATGCATACATGGATGGGTTTATGGGCTCTCTATTCTGTTCCATTATTCTGAGTGTCTGTTTTTATGCTAGTACTATGCTGGTTTTATTACTATAGCTTTGTAATATAATTGGAAGTCAGGTAGTGTAATTCTTCTGGCTTTATTCTTTTTGCTCATGATTGCTTTGGCTATTCAGGGTCTTTTGTTGTTCCATGTGAATGTTAGGATTTTTTTTTCTATTTCTGTGAAGAATGTCATTGGTATTTTGAATGGAATTGCATTAAATCTGTAGATCATTTTGTGTAGTATAGACATTTTCACATTATTTCTTCTAATCCACGAGCATGGAATGTCTTTCCACCTTTTTGTGTCCTCTTTAATTTTCTTTCAGCAGTGATTTGTAGTTCTCATTGTAGAGATCTTTCACCTCCTTGGTTAAAGTCATTCCTATTTTTTTTTTTTTTTTGGTGGCTATTGTAAATGAACTCACTTTCTTGATTTCTTTATCTTCTAGGTCACTCCTGGAGTATTAAAAACACTACTGATATTTATATATTTGTTTTGTATCCTGCAACTTTACTAAATTTGTTTATCAGCTCTAAGAGTTTTTTGGTAGAGTCTTCAGGTTTTTCTATATATAGGATCATGTCACCTGCAAACAGGGACAATTTGACTTCATCTTTTCCAATCTGGATGCCCTTAATTTCTTTCTCTTGCCTGCTTGCTCTGGCTAGTACTTCCAATACTATGTTAAATAGGAGTGGTGAGAGTGGGCATCCTTGTCAGTAGTCTTCTGACAAAGATAAGCCCAGGACTGCATAGCTTCACTGCTGAATTCTACTGAACTTTTAAAGAGAAATAAATACCAATCATTTTCAAACTATTCCAAGAAAAATGAAACAGAGGCCATTCGCCCAAACTCCTTCTATGAGGCATCACCCTGATACCAAAATCAGACAAAGGTACAATGAAAATAGAAAACTACAGGCCAATTTCCTTGGTGAACATAGACGCAAAAATCCTCAACAAAATATTAGCAAACAGAATACAACAGCACATCAAAGAGATTATACACCATGATCAAGTAGGATTCACCCCAGGGATGCAAGGATGTTTTAACATACACAAATCAGTAAATACGATACACCACATAAACAAAAGCAAGGACAAAAACCATATGATTATCTCAATAGACACAGAAAAAGAATTTGACAAAGTTCAACATCCCTTCTTGATAAAGACACTCAACAAATTTAGTATAGAAGGAAAATATCTCAAACCCATAAAAGCCATATATGACAAACGCACTGCCAATATCATTCTGAATGGGGAAAAGCTGAAAGCGTTTCCTTTAAGAACAGGATCATCCTTTTTTCTGCATTACAGGAGCAATGATCTACTAAGTCCAGTTGGATGTACCAAGGAAGGAGGTCTACATTCAACTGCACCTCATCCTGCCCACTGCCACAGAACTACAATAGAACTGCATGCATCACCTTCTGCCTTGTACCATTTACAATGGTTTTTTCACTATTCTGCTTCAAGTCTTTTTCACCTCTAATTCATTCCACTATTTCCATATTACAATTCCTAATGCATAATACTGAACAAATCACTCCCTGTGCACTCATTTCCTCAAAACATTTTAATGACATCAATTTGACTCCTCAAGACACTTTAATGGCACCTAAATAAATATTTAAGGCCCACAATTAGCCAATCTCATTTTACATTTCCAGACATTTCTTCGTACCACTGCCCTTTTCTCATCCCAGTGTTGAGTTCTATTAATTGCCCCACATAGCAAAACTACAATGCTTTTTCTCCTTTGTGCCTAGGCTATTTCTGTTCCTTTTGTATATTCTTCCTTTTTTCTCCACCTCTCCTTACTAGTTATTCTAGTCATGCTTTAAAATCCAACATAAATTCTGTGAAGAATTTTCTGGTCTCTGGAATTAGAGATAACTTTTTCTTTCTCTGAGTATCACACTAAACCATTATTTAGAGCTATTTGTATGCATGCCCATATTTTTTCTATTATATACAGTTATTCTCTTCAGAGTCAAGAGATGCCCATCGGGAGATAATTTTCCATTAGTCTTATGTTTCTGCACATCTTCCCAGCAGAGGCTCTGAATGTATTTGTTCGGACTATCTTTTCAAGGATGTTCACAGAACAAATGGTCTTGAGAGATAGAGGTAGAGTCTCCCTTCAGAGCAAGGGCATACTTGCTAGTGGTTCAGAGCAATAAAGATAATATCTCCCTTCAGGGAACAGGTTAGATATGCTTGCTGCTTTTAATAAAAGATTCAGGCTTCCTAAACTCTGAATTCCTCTCCTGTAACACATTCCACTGCATGTACAGGTATCACCCAGCCCTCTTCACATCATGCTTTGGGAATTAGGGCTGAGGAAACTGACACAAATGCTGATATTCTTGGCTACTGCTATTGCTGTGAACACTAATAGCCTTTTGTCTCTGACCCAGGAGTTTCATGTCTTCTGCCAGAAACCATGAATCTGTGGCAGATTCTGTGAACAGATTCTAAAAAGACCTCATGATTTCCACCTCCTGGTGTTTATTCCCTGTGTGATTCACTGCCCCTTGAATATAAACAAGACCTGTGACTTGCTTCTATCCAATAGAATACAACAAAGGTAGTGAGATGTATTTGATTACGTATAAGTAATTATGTCACAGATGATTGTAGTGCCTATCTTGCAAAGAGACTTTCTCCCTTGCTGGTCTTGAGGAAGCTAGTGATCATGTTGGAAAAGCCAATGTGGCACGGAACTGGAGGCAGTTTCCAGCTAAGAGCAAGCAAGAAACTGAGGCTCTCAGTCCACGGCCTGCAAGAAACTGAATTCTGCCAGCAACCATGTGAGTTTGGAAGCAGATCTTTTTCTAGTCAAGCTTCAGATGAGAACCTAGTCCTGACTAACACCTTGATTTCAGCCTTTCAGAGGGCCCAGCTAAGCCAAGCCTGAACTCCTGACCTATAGAAACTGAAATAATAGATGAGTGATATTTCAAGCTACTAAGTTTTTGGTAATTTAGTTAATGAGCAGTACATAATAAATATAGAGGCTAACTTGGTAGCCTGCAAGTAGGGTAAAATTTCAGACCCCTCATAGTTTTTAACAGTTGTGGTAACAAGGATGGGATGCTGAATGAGACATAGCTTTCTGGAAGAGAAAAGATGAGATTTTGTAGGCTGATTGATGGGATTTGAGGGAAATCCATAGGAAGTGGCAGTAAACATGTTGACCAAATTATACGGTTAACTGGGCAATAAGTGTTCTCCATTTTATTGACTGTTAATGAGGAGAAATTGTCCCCAGTTCCCTTACTCAAAGGTTTCAGGCCAAGTTCCAAGAAGCAGGTTCAAAGACAGCTAGCTGAACAGTGCCCTGGTTGTTGCTAGCTCTCCTCCAGGAAGCAGGACTTGCTCACCAATCTGGTGGTCAGCCTCAGGTCTGCCCCTTGGTAAAAATTAATACTAGATTCATCCTGGAGGGGACAGATGGTTCTGACTTCTTTCAGATAACGGGAACAAAGACACTCACTTCTATCATGCATAAAAGGAGAATTCACAGCCACCATGGGCGTAAACCCATAGTGGTCATATCTGAAAAAAATGGCAGTATCCTTTTGGGAGAAACTTTACTCTTTACTCCATTTCCTAAAGCAAAGTTGTTATTCTATGGGACTGAGCCTGAATCACAGATAATTGAGCTAAATTGAAGCCCAGTGCTGTCCATTGAGCTGCTACCAGTCTCAGTGCCAGCTATGCAAAATCAAAAATGTACATTTGCTTTGGTCAGTGGGCAGAACTCAAGCCCACTTTCACAATTCTGCCCACTATGCCCCTTGTTGAACTATGCCATATTTTGACTGGCTCTCAGAGTGGAGCCAATGGTCTATTTGTTTGGTCTGCCTTTTGGAAAACTGCAAACTGGCAGATTAAAGACACCCTTGTTTGGGGCTACGAAATGTGACAACAAACCATGGTTCTTAATGGAATCATTTGGGATACTCACATAGGTGTCTATGGTAAGGGCCTATTCTCTAATGAAACCAACTGGAATCAAATAGCTGGGTGAGTCTGTACCACCCAGACTGCCACTGGTGATGTCTAGATCCATCCTGATACTGGACATGGCAACACATCTACCATTTTGGACTGGGCAAAAAGTAAAAGATCACATATTTTTTGATGCAGAGTTATCACTACACAGCAGATTTCTGACTCTTGCCAAAAGTCAACCCACCTGTCTTGTAGTAAGGGGGGCAACATTGCACAGGACGTGGCCCCCGTTCACTCCCTGTAGACAGACTGTATCAGACCTTTAACACTTTCTCACAGCTATTGGTGGTATATCACTACCATTGACACCTTTTGGGTTGTGGTGTCACTTCTCCAATTTGATCAGCAGAATCTAGCCACACCATCATGGCCTTTGAAACTAAACGGTGTCATGTTTTTGGTTCTCTGAACCATTTTCATTCTGACACTGATGGGCCTTTATCACCAAAGACACTAAACAACAGGCTAATAGTCAAGATGCACAATGCATGGTTGAAAACAACAGAGAAATTATCCAGAAATTAGAGGAGTTTAACAGCTGGATGTGGCCAAGGAAAGAGAACATCAAGGAAAGCCCTCTGAGGAGCAACCTCACATGGGTAACACTGCTGAAGGAAATAGACTCTGCAAACAAAACCCAGCCAATCACTTAAAAAATAAATAAGCAAATAACGATAATAAGCAGGAGGTTGGGGGGGTGGAGCACTAGTACTCAGAGTTGCTGTATTATCTAAAATGCCCTATTTCCAACAAAAAATTACAAGGAATGCAAAGAAATAGGAAAGAATGACCTGTACACCAGGAAAAAAGCAGGCAACAGAAACTGTCCCTGTGAAAGACTAGATGTCGAATCTAACAGAAAAAAAGCCTTCAAAGTACCCATTAGAAATATGCTCGAAAGACTAAAGGAACCAGTAATTAAAGAAGTAAAGGAAGGTATGATGACAACAGACAATACCACATCAAATAAAGAGTATCAGTAAAGAAATAAAAATTATTAATAAAAGAACTGAATGGAAATTCTGGAGCTGATAAGTACAATAACTGAAATTGAAAATTCACTACAGGGCTTCAAGATTGGATTTGAATGGCAAAAGAAAGAATTGGCAAACTTGCTTCTGGTCAAGATGGCAGAGTAGATGGTTCCTAGTGTTGCTCTGTCCCACAAATCAACCAATTTGCAACTACTCAAAAGCAACAACAGGAGGCCCCAGAGCTGTACCAGAACAGGCAGGAGCCACATGCCATGGGACCCCCAGCCCAGGCCAGTGCCCGCCACCCAGAGAGGCCCAAGAGCTGCCGGGCCCACATGCCCCAAGTCAGCCATGCCAGAACAGGCAGGCGCTGTGGGACCCCCATCCCAGGTCAGTCCCTGCTACCCAGAGAGGCCTGAGAGCTCCCAGGCCCACATGCCTCAAGTCAGCCATGCCAGAACAGGCAGGTGCCACAGGACCCCCAGCCCAGCCCAGTCGCTGCCACCCAGAGAGGCCCAAGAGCTGCCGGGCCCACATGCCCCAAGTCAGCTGCACCAGAACAGGCAGGCGCTGTGGGACTTCCAAGCCCAGGTCAGTCTCCACTACCTGGAGAGTCCTGAGAGTCGCTTGGCCCACACGTCCTGAGTCAGCCATACCAGAACAGGCAGGCACCATGGGACCCCCAGTCCAGGCCAGTGCCCACCACCCAGAGAGGCCCAAGAGCTGTGAGGCCCACATGCCCAGAGTCAGCTGAGCCAGAACAGTCGGGTGCTGTGTGACCCCCAGGCCTGCTTCCCAGAATTGCCAGTCCCTTCAGGATCCAGGCCAGACATCAGGCCACAATGACTAAACACCAAAGGAAGGATACCAGAAATATGAAAAATTAAGAAAGCACATCACCACCAAAGGAAAATAATAAATCTCAAGCTCTAGATCCTATAGAACAGGAATTCCTTTAAATGACTGACAAGGAATTTCAAGCAACAATTCTAAGCAAACTAAATTAGATACAGGAAAACCCAGTTAGACAACACAATGAAATGAGAAAAAACATACAGGATCTGAAAGAAGAAATGTACAAAGAAATCAATGCCCCAAAATGAATGTAGCAGAGCTTGTGGAACTGAAGGATTCATTCAACAAAATAAAAAACACAACAGAGAGTCTACCAGCAGGCTAGAACAAGCAGAAGAGAGAATTTCTGACCTTGAAGACAGGCTGTTTGAATTAACACAGGCAGACCAGAAAAAAGAATTTAAATTTGAAGAAAATCTAAGAGAGATAAGACAACCTTAAGCACTCAGATATCTGAATCATGGGTATTCCAAAAGCAAAGGAAAATGGCATTGAAAACATATTCAATGAAATAATAGCAGAAAACTTCCCAGGTATAGGGAAAGTCACAGATCTTCAGATTCAGGAGGCAGAAAGATCCACAAACGTATTCAACCCAAAAAGGTCCACTCCAAGACATGTTATAGTCAAACAGGCAAAACTCAAAGACAAAGAGAGAATCTTAAAAGCTGCAAGAGAGAAGCAGCAAGTCACCTATAAGGCAGCCCCAATCAGACTAATATCAGACTTTTCATCAGAAACCCTAAAAGCCAGAAAAGAATGAGATGATATATTCAAAACACTAAAGGACAAAGATTGCCAGCCAAGACTACTTTACCCAGCAAGGCTATCCTTCTTAAATGAAGGACAAATAGTATATTTCTCAGACAAACAAAAGCTGCTGGAGTTCACTACCACACAACCAGCCTTACAAGAAATTCTCAAGGAAGTACTGGGTTTGATAACTGAAAAACAACCATCACTGCCATGAATTCTCAAGAAAGAACAAAGCCTACCAGTAAAACAAAAATGCTAATAATAAAGAGAAAAAATAGTTTATGTACCTCCCCAAGAAATCAACAAACACAGAAGACAAACAGGAAATCAGAAAGAAAGGAACAAAAGATACTTAAGACACCTAAATAAAAATCAATAAAATACTAGGAGTAAATCAACACCTTTCAATAATAACTCTAAATGTAAAGGGATTAAATTCCCCACTCAAAAGACACAGACTGACTGGCTGGATTAAAAAGATAAACCCAACAATATGCTGCCTTCAAGAGACTCACCTCACCTGTAAAGACAGGAGTGAAAGGATGAAAAAAGATATACCATGCAAACAGAATTGAAAAACAAGCTGGAGTAGCTATTCTTATATCAGATAAAATAGACTTTAAAGCAAAAACCATAAAAAGAGATAAAGAAGGCCACTCTATAATGATAAAAGATCTATCTGTCAAGAAGACATAACAGTCATAAATATATATGCACCCAAAGTCGGAGCAGCCAGGTTTATAAAGCAAACACTATTAGATCTAAAGAATGAGATAGACACTAACACCCTAATAGCAGGGGACCTGAACACCCCACTCTCAACATTGGACAGATTATTTAGGCAAAAAATCAATAGAGAAACACAAGCTCTAAACAACACTTTAGACTAATTGGACTTGGCAGATATCTACAGAACATTCTATCCAACAACCTCAGAATATTCATTCTTCTCATCAGCTCATAGAATATGCTCCAGGATAGACCACAAGTTAGTTCACAAAGCAAGTCTCAACAAATTCAAAATAATTGGAATTATTCCATGAATTTTTTCAGATCACAATGGATTAAAATTAGAAATCGATAACAAACGAAACTCTGGAAATCACAAACACATGGAAATGAATCAACATTCTACTTAACCAAGAAGAAATTAAACAGGAAATCAAAAAATTTCTTGAAGCTAATGAAAATAATGACACATCATACCAAAACCTGTGGGATACTGCAAAAGCAGTACTAATGGGGAAATTTATCACATTAAATGCTTACTTTGGAAGAATAGAAAGATGGCAAATAAACAACCTAACACTTCACTTTAAAGAACTAGAAAAACAATAACAATCCAAACCCAAGTTTAGTAGAGGGAAAGATAATTAAGATCAGAGCAGAACTAAATGAAAATAAAACCCAAAAAATGATACAAAAGATCAATGAAACAAAAAGTTGGTTTTTTGAAAAGATAAATAAAATTGACAAACTTTAGCAGGCTAACTAAGAAAAGAAGAGAGAAGACCCAAATAACAAAAATTAGAAATGAAAAAGGTGATATCACAACTGACACCTCAGAAATACAAGGAATCATTAGAGATTACTATAAACAACTATAAGCCAACAAATTGGAAAATCTGGAAGAAATGGATAAATTTCTGGACACATACAAGCTATCAAAACTGAGCCAAGAAGACACAGAAAATCTGAACCAACCAATAACAATAAAAGAGATTGAAGCTGTTATCAGAAGGCTCCCAACAAAGAAAAGCACAGGACTGGATGGGTTCATTGCAGAGTTCTACCAAATCTTCAAAGAGGAACTGAAACCAATTCTCTACAAACTGTTCCAGAAGATTGAAACAGAGGCCATTCTCCCAAACTCATTCTAGATACAAACATACATTCTGGATACAAAGATACATTCTAAATACAAAGATAGATCAAAAATAGAAAACTACAGGCAAATATTCCTGATGAAAATAGATGCAAAAGTCCTCAATAAAATACTAGCTAATAGAATACAGCAACACATACACAAAATTATACACTATGATCAAGTAGGATTCATCCCAAGGATGCAAGGTTGGTTCAACATATGGAAATCAATAAGCGTGATACACCACATCAATAAAAGCAAAGACAAAAACCATATGATCATCTCTATCGATGCTGAAAAAGCATTTGGCAAAATTCAACATTTGTTCATGATAAAGACTCTCTACAAGTTAGGTATAGATGGAAAGTATCTCAACACAATTAAAGCCATTTATGATAAGCCCACTGCCAATATCATCCTGAACTGGAACAAGACAAGGATGCCCACTCTCACCACTCCTATTCAACATAGTGTTAGAAGTACTAGCCAGAGCAATCAGAGAAGAGAAGGAAATAAAGGGCATCCAGATTGGAAAAGATGAAGCCAAACTGTCCCTGTTTCTGGATGATATTATCGTATATATTGAACAGCCTAAAGGCTCCACAAAAAAACTTTTAGAGTTGATAAACAATTTCAGCAAAGTTGCACAGGGTACAAAATCAACACACAAAAATCAGTAATATTTCTATACTCCAACAGTGAACATGCAGAAAAAGAAATCAAGAAAGCTAGGCCATTTACAACAGCCACAAAATAAATAGAATACTTGGGAATAAAGTTAACCAAGGATGTGAAAAATCTCTATGAAGAGAATTATGAACCACTGTTGAGAGAAATTAAAGAGGACACAAGAAGATGGAAAGATATCCCATGCTCTTGGATCAGAAGAATTAACATTGCCAAAATGTCCATATTACCTAAAGTGGTCTACAGATTCAATGCAATCCCCATCAAAATTCCAATGACATTTTCCTAAGAAATGGAAAAAACTATCCATACCTTTATATGGAATAACAAAAGACCTCACATAGCCAAAGCAATCCTGAGCAAAAAAAAATAAACCTGGAACCACACTACCTGATTTTAAACTATATGACAAAGCTGTAATAACCAAAACAGCTTGGTTCTGGCATAAAACCAGATATACAGATCAATGTAATAGAATAGAGAGCCCATAAATCAACCTTTACACCTAGACCCATCTGATCTTTGACAAAGGCACCAAGTCTACACACTGGGGAAGAGACTGCCTCTTCAGCCAATGGTGCTGGGAAAACTGGATATTCATATGTAGGAGAATGAAACTAGACCCATACCTCTCACCATATACCAAAATCAACTCAAAATGGATTAAAGAATTAAATATACATCCTGAAACAATGAAACTCCTTAAAGAAAACATAGGGAAGCCCTCCAGGAAGTAGGAGTGTGTACAGACTTCTTGAAAATGAACCCAAAAGCACAGGCAACTAAAGGAAAAATAAACAAATGGGATTATATTAAACTGAATAGCTTCTGCACAGCAAAAGAAACAATCAACAGAGTGAAAATACAACCAACGGAGTGGGAGAAAATGTTCGCAAAATATATATCCGACAAAGGATTAACATCCAGAATATACAAGGAACTCAAACAACTTTACAGCAAAAAAACAAATAACCCAATTAAGAAATGGGCAAGAGAGCTGAATAGGCATTTCTCAAAGGAAGATATACAAATGGCCAACAGACACATGAAAAAATGCTCAACATCACTCAGTATTTTGGTAATGCAAATCAAAATCACTTTGAGATACCATCCAACCAGTTAGGATGGCTAATACCCAAAAGACTGAGAATGATAAATGCTGGCAAGGTTGCAGAGTAAAAGGAACTCTCATGCACTGTTGGTAGGACTGCAAAATGGTGCAGCCCTTATGGAAAATGGTATGGAGGTTACTCAAACAATTACAGATAGATCTACTATATGACCCAGCTATTTCACTGCTGGGAATATACCCAGAGGAATGGAAATCATCATGCCAAAGGGATACCTGTACTCCAATGTTTATTGCAGCACTATTTATAATAGCCAAGAGTTGGAACCAGCCCAAATGTCCATCATCAGATGAGTGGATAAGGAAACTGTGGGATATCTACACAATGGAATTCTACTCCACTATTAAAAAAAGAATGAAATACTACTATTCACAACAACATGGATGGACGTACAGAAAAATTATATTAAGTGAAACAAGTCTGGCAAAGAAAGAGAAATACCACATGTTCTCACTTACTTGTGGGAGCTCAAAATAAATAAATAAATAAATAAACACACAAACAAATAAAGCATGGGAGGGAAGAAGACACAACAGTCACAACAATTCCTTGAACTTATTAAGACAAGTAAACAGATACAATGTAATAGGAGGAAGGGACAAAAGGGAGGGAGGAGAAAGGAATAGGTAAAGGATCACAAAAATCAACTACAATGTATATTGCAAAGTTAAAAAAAAGAAAGAGAGAATTGGCAAATTTGAAGATAGATTAATAGAGAGTATGCAATCCAAAGAATAGGGAAAAAAAGAATGAGGAAAATGGAAAGACTCAGAGAAATGCAAGACACTCTTAAGAGCATCTACATATGCCTAACAGTAGAAGCAGAAGGAGAGGAGAGAGAAAAAGTAGCTGAAAGAAATATTTGGAAAAATAATGGCTGAAAATTTACCGGATGTATTGAAAAACAATAATCTAAACATCCAGGAAGCTCAACATATTTCAAATAGGATAAACACAAAGAGATCCATACACTCACTCAACACTCAGCATGATTAAAAATGCTGAAAGTCAAAGACAAGGAAAAACTCTTGAAAGCAGCAATTTTGTCACTTGCAAAGGAACTCAAATAATATTAACAACTGCTTCGCCAGCAGAAACAATGGAGACAAGAGGGTAGTAGGATAACATATTCACTGTGATCAAAGAAAAAAAAATGCCAGACAAGAATTCTATTTAGCAAAGCTTTCTTTCAAAAATGAAAGAAAAATAAAGACATTCCTAGACAAACAAAAACTGTTAAAATTGGTTGCTAACAGATCTGCCTTATAAGAAACACTGAAAGAATTTCTTCAGGTCGATGTGAACCGAGACGATAATTAAGATTCATACAAGAAAAAAAAAAGAAAAAAACTAGCACAATAGATATTTACATAGTTATAAAAGACCATGTAAATACTCATGTATTCCCCTTTCTTCTCTTAACTTACTGAAAAAGTAAGTCTACAAAAATGTATATAATTCATTTTAGTGCCTATAACATATAGAAATGAAATATATTTGCCAATAACAGCACAAATCGGGTGGATAGAAGCAAAGCTGTATTGGGCTGAACAATGACTCCAGATGGTAATTCAGATCCAGAATGACAAATGAAGAGAACCAGAAATAATAAATGCAAAGGTTAACACAATGAATGCTATAAATATAAACCTGCTCTTCTTTCTCCTTTGGCTTCTCTGAAAGACAAAATTATGTAAAGGAATAATTATAACAATGTCTTTTTGGATTTGTAACATTTATAAATCTATCATGTATAACAATAATATGACCAAAAGGGAAAAAAGGAAAATAGATTTAATATGTATAACAATAACACCACAAAAAGGAGAAAAAGGAATAGCATTTGTATATCACGCTTGAATTAATTTACTATAAATCTAAAGCTGATAAATTAAGTTGTACAAGGGTATTACAAAAAGGTCTGGGAAGGATTCATAGTATCTTTTAATTTTATTTTGCTATGAACATTTTGAAGTACTCTCACATATAGGAAGACTATAGAAACCACTAAGGAAATAATTCAAAAATATATGTTGAAAAAATTATTAAAGAAATATAAATGCTACATTTTAAAATATTTACCTAATTCAAAAGGAAGCAGCAAAGGAGAAATAGAGGAACAAAAAAGACATGAAACATAAAAAAGGAAAAGGAAAATGGCAGACATAAATCCAACTGTAATTGAAAATAACATTAAATGTGAATGGATTAAATCATCCAATCAAAAGGCAGATACTGTCAGACTGAATTTTAAAAAAACATGATCAAACTATATGCTGTCTTCAGGAGACATAGTTTAGATCCAAAGACACAGAGAAATTGAAAATAAAAGGAACCAAAAAGATACACCATGCAAATAGCAACCACAAGAAAGCTGGAATGTCTATTCTAATATCAAACAAAATAGACTCTAGAACACAAAAATGTTACTAGAGATAAAAAGGAACTTTTTATAATGATAATAGGGTCAATTTATCAGGAAGATATAGCAGTTATAAACATATATGCATCTAATAACAGAGCACCAAAATATATAAAACAAAAACTGACTGAAGTGAAGAATAGACAATTCAACAATAGTTAGAGGTATCAATACCCCACGTTCAATAATGGACTAAGCAGAAGATCAACAAGGAAAGAGAAGACTTGGACAACAATCCTGTAAACCTACTAAATTATAAACACTATAAACTAGACCTAGTAGACATCTATAGAACACACCACCCAACAACAGCAGAATATACATTGTTCTCAAGCATACATAATACGTTCTTCAGGATAGACCATCTGTTAGGCCATAAACAAATCTCAATAAATTTAAAAGACTAGAAATAATACAAAGTATATTCTCTGACCACAATGGAATTAAATTAGAAATTAATAACAGAAAATTGTGAGAAATTCACAAATATGGGGAAATTAAACAGCACACTTCTGAATAACCAATGTGACTAAGAGGAAATTAGAAGAGAAATCAGAAAATACTTTAAAATTAATTAAAATAAAGACACAACATGCCAAAACTTATGGGATACAGTAAGAAATGTGATTACAAGGAAACTACACATGCAAATGACTATATTAAGAAAGAAGAAAGACATCAGAGCAATAACCCTACCCTACACCTTGAGATACTTGAAGAACAAACTAAGCCTAAAGAAAGCAAAAGCAAGGAAATGATAAAGATTAGAGCCAAAATCAATAAATAGTATTAATTCCATTACACAATGATATGCCAACAAATTAGATAATATAAATGAAGTGGACAAATTCCTAGAAAGACACAAACTACCAAAACTGACTCAAGAGGAAATATAAGATCTGAATAGACCTATAACAAGTAAAGAGATTGAATTAGTAATTAAAAGCTACCCAAAAAGAAAAGCCAAGGCCCAGATGGATTCACCACTAAATTCAACCAAACATTTAAAGAAGAATTAATATCAATTCTTCACAAACTATTTCAAAAAATAAAAGAGAAAGGAGCACTTTTAAACTGATTCTTTGTGACCAATATTGCTCTAATACCAAAACCAAGAAAGACTTTACAAGAAAACTATAGATCAATATTTCTTATGAATATAGACATAAAGTATTCAACAAAATTTTAGCAAACTAAATCCAGCAATATCTAAAAAGAATTGTACATCATGATCAAGTGGAATTTGTCACAAGAACACAAGTTTGTTTAACATCTGAAAATCAATTAATGTAATATACCCTTTCAATAGAATAAAAAACAAAAACCACATGATCATCTCAATAGATGCATTAAAAGCATTAAACAAAATCCAATAGCCTTTTGTAATAAAAGTACTTAACAAATTAGGAATAAAAGTGAACTTTCTCAACTTGATAAAAGACATCTATAAAAAACTCTCAGCTAACATCATACTTTCCCATAAAGACTAGTAAAATCACAAGAATGTTTACTCTCATCACTTCTGTTCAGCATTGTACTGGACGTCTAGCCAGGGCAATTAGGCAAGAAAAATAAATTAAAATAATCCAAATTAGAAAGAACAAAACTATCTCTATTAGCAGATGACATAATATTATATGCAGAAAATTCTGCAGAATCCTTTTTTAAAACTATTAGAACCAAGTGAAGCAAGGTTGCAGGATACCAGACTAATATATAAAAATCAATTCTATTTCTATACACTCACAATGAACAACCCAAAAATAAAATTAAGAAAAAAATTCCTCTTACAAGAGCATCAAAAAAATTAAAATACTTAGGAATAAATATAACAAAAAAGTGCAAACTTATACTCTGAAAGAAGCAAAACATTGGTGAAAGAAATGAAAGAGGATATAAATAAGTGGAAAACATGCCATGATTACTAATTTAAAAACTTAATATTGTTAAAATGGCAATATTCCCCAAACTGATCTACAAAATCAACACAATTCTTATCAGAACCTCAGCCAATTTCTTTATAGAAATTGACAAGGTGATTCCAGAATTTATATGAAATTGCAAGAGACCCAGAATAGTCAAAACAATCTTGATAAAGAAGAACAAAATAAGTTACCAAATTTAAAAATTTACTACAAAGTGTGGTAATCAAGATAGTGCGGTACTGGCATAAAGATAGACATATTGGTCAGTGAAATATAATTAAGAGCCCAGAAATAAACCCTTGCACATGTGGTCAATTGATTTTGAACTAGGGTGCCAAGACCATTCAATGGGGAAAGATAGTCTTTTCAACAAATGGTCCTGGGACAATAGGATAGCCACATGCAAAAGAATAAATTTGTACCCTTACCTGACAACATAGACAAAAATTAACTAAAAAATGAATCAAAAACATAAATACAAGTGCTAAAACTATAAAACCCTTAGAAGAAAACATACAGGTAAATCTTTATGAGCTTGAGTTTCACAAGGGCTTCTTAGGTATGACACCAAAACCACAAGCATTGAAAGAAAAGAAAGATAAATTGGAATTCATCCAAAAAAAAAACTTTTGTGCTTCAAATGACACTAACAAGAAAGTGAAAAATACAACCCACAAAATGAGAGAAAATACTTGCAAATTATATATTCACATAAATGGAATTTGTATCTAGTATATAAAGAATAGTTAAAACTCAACAATAAAAGAGGAACCAGATTTTTTAAATGGGTGAAGAATCTGTGACATTTCTCCAAGGAAGATATACAAATGGCCAATAAGCACATGAAAAGATGCTTAACATCTTTAGTCATTAGGGAAACGTAAATCAAAACAACAATGAGATGCCACCTACCCACTAGGGTGGCTAGATTCAAAAAGTCAGAAATAACAAGTGTTGGTGGGGATGTAGAAAAATTTTAACCCTCATACACTGCTGATGGGACCGTAAAATACCGCAGCCACTTTGGAAAAGGGTCTGGCAGTTCCTCAAAAGACTAAACATAGAGTTACCATATGACCAGCACTTCTACTCCTACGTAGTACCCAAGAGAGATGAAGACGTATGACCACATAAAAACTTGTATATGAATGTTTATAGCAGCATTGTTTATAGTAACCAAATATAGAAACAGCCCAAATGTCCATCGACTGATGAAGGGATAAACAAAATGTGGTATATCCATATAATGGAATTTGAGTATTATTTGGAGTAAAGTATTGATACATGCTACAACATGGATCAATCTTTAAAACATTATACTAAGTGAAAGAAGCAACTCACAAAAGAAAACATAATATAAGATTCCATTTATATTAAATATACCAAATAGGCGAAGCTATAGAAACATAAAGTAGATTAGTGGTTGCTTGCTTAAAGCTGGAAGTGGACGGCTGAGGGTGGGGAAATAATGGAGAGATTTAAGGGAGAAATAGCTAAAGGGCACAGCGTTTCTTTTTAAAATAATAAAAATTTTCTAAAACTGTGGTGATGGCTGCATATATGCGTGAATATACTAAAAACCATTGAAATGTACGTGTTAAATGGGTGAATTGTACGATACGTGAATTATATCTCCATAAAATCATTTTTATAACTTTACAAATAAATATATCTGATTCTACTTCTGCACACCTTAGTGAAGCAGTTTGGTCACTGAATGCAGCTAGTCCCAGAAAAACATAACTTCTTCCCAGATACCTCCTGGATAATGATCTGACCTGAAGGTATAGGATGTTCTATAGACCTATAGACCTATTTGTACCCCAACAATTCCTGGGCATGATGCTTTTCTTTCCCTTAACAGCAACCTCAAACCAGCCTGCTTGTTTCACCCTCTAGATGGCAGCCCAGCCAAAATGGGGGCTAAGGGGTTCAAACTTATTTCTGGTTCAGCCACCTGGATTCTCTTGTTGGGCTGACCAAGTCTTAGGCCAAAAGGGCAATGACCACTTGGTTGAGCCACAACCCTCTTCAGTGGCCCACATGGATCAAAGTAGAGGCTAATGGGTCCCCGTAAGTTTTATAAAAATGCTCTTGTCTATTAAAAACGGTGATACAAAATTTGACCCTGACTTTAGCTGAAGTGTTCAACACCACCACCTTGGCCCTGGAGGCCATTCAGGTCAACAGTAACTCACTGACCAAGGTAGTTATGGATGGTAGGATTGCCTGCGTCTTTCTCCTTGCAGGCCAGGGCAAAGTCTGTGCAATCACTGAAAAATCCTGCTGTATCTGGATTAATGCCTTGCTTGGGCTATGGAGAAAGCCAATGTGGAAACTAAAGGAGAATTCTACCCGGCTTTCTAAGATAGATCTTGATAATTCATGAAATTTGTTCAGCTTGTTGAGTCTGGGACCCTTGAGGTCATGGTAGGGTCAATACTGCAGGCTGTCCTTATCCTGCTGCTTGGAGTTTTGTTGACAATAATTCTAATTGAATGCTATATGAAATTAATTGAATGAGTTTGGTCCCATCCTCTGTTGATCAGATTAATCAGAGTGGTACGGGGTAAATGTGCCAGAAGCCGGGATCATTTAGAAACGAGTAGTGGATATTTTCAGAAAAGTGTTTCATGGGTCTCTCATGTTTCTGCACTTGACTGCCTTTGCTCCAGGATGTTTGTATAGGAAATAGATTTGGAAGATATAGATAGTGTCTCCCTTTGGAGCACAGGGCTTGCAGTCTAGTATAATAAGTATAATGTCTCCCTCCTGAACAAACAGCAGGCATGTTTACTGCTTATTATAAAAGATTCAGGTTCCCTAAGCTCAGGGTTCTTCTTCTACAATGAAACCTACTGCATGTGCAGGTGCCATCTGGCCCTCTTCATGTCGCCCTGGGAGAATTAGGGTTCAGGGAACCAGTGCAAATTCTAGCTACAGCTACTGCTGTCACTAATAAAATCCTTTGTTTCTGACACCAGAGTCTTGTGCCTTCTGCCAACATCTATGAAACTGGCAGGCTAACTTGTTTACAGTTAACAGTTTGTTTACAGGCTCTTTACAGTTCCTGACCGTGCCTGTGACCTATTCATTTTTGTGTACTCCACTCCATCTATACTAAACAAGTAAATAAACAAATTTGTATTTAAACCATGTACAAACACCCAAAAATATACATACTGTCCACAGGTCAAATCGATGCCTCTTATACAGTGTATGTACAATATAGGATTTAAATTTGCATTAAATGTGGTCCATGAGTGAACAAAACATCACTTCTAAATTATATTTACCCAAATAAGCTCATGACATAGAGGGTCTATTCATTTCAGCTATTGTAAAAGCTTCCCTAATCCCCACGGCCAAATTAATTGTGGCCTGATCTTTACTAATCTCTAATTAATCTACTGCTAAAAATTAATTCATAAATGTCCAGCACACTTCATCTTCTGCATATCCAAATTTCTCATTCTCACTTATTCTCCCTCCCTCCATCTCTCCCTCTCTTTTTCTCTTCCTCTCCTACACACACACACACACACACGCACACGCACACACACACACACAGCTCAGTAGTAAAAAATTTTTCTTTATATTCTTAATATTTTCTGCTTATTAAAAAAAATAGCAAAATGATAAAAAAATAAAATGTTGGTTGACTTCTACACCTTATACAAGAATTAGAAAGGCAATATGTTGACTAATTTTAAGTGCTCTTTTCTAAGTTTTCCTTTAAAAAGCAATATCAGTGGACCAAAAACATAGACTGAGAAAGATGATTCAGCTAAGCATCGGTCAGAGAAGCGTCCTCCCGCCACAACCCCGGGTGCTGCGATTCAGTGTGAAAGGCCTTGAGATAGACAGGGTTGGGCCAGGGCCACAGTCAGCTGGGAGAGATCTGGAGCAGAGCAGAGCAGGGCATCCAGCGGTGGGCTCCTTCGTTCCTCACCAAAGCTCGCGTCTTTTGGGGACCACGACACTGGCGGTTATGCTAGAGACCATCTGTTCATAACAAAATAAAATCAGACCAACAGCCTCCCCCTTGCTCCCTGCCAGCCCTCCTGTGCCTTGGGGTGAGAGGAGAAATGTCACCATCTCTAAGTCACAACTTTCCCAGGGAAGCAGCCCTCATTCCTGTAGACATTTATGAGGTGGCCTTTTCTCCGGTTCTCTTTCCATTTGTCCTCTGACTTTGTGTGTCAAGAACCTCAGAGCTGTTCAGAAGAGATGGACAGAAAAACGCTCTTGAATTTCATCCCAGAAGTGCTGAAATTACCCTCTTATCTGTCTCAAGGGGCATTGTGAGGCCTTTGTAATCAAAGTTTGTCACATTCCCTGAAACTTTCAAAGCAAATGTGCTAGCTGGTGATTACCGCAGCTTATCTCACCTTCTTTGGTTGGTAAATCAGCTTAGCTTTTCACAGGTTCAACATTTGTCATGAAACTTGGGATAACAACCAACTCTTCTGAAAAATAACTAGTCTCCCTTTCAATGATTTCTAATTCTAGGGTCTACAGGAAGAACACACAATGGAAAGTCTAAGGCTTTGAAAGTATACTCACTTTTGAATAGTGATATTCGAAATTTGTTATAGTGACATCATTTGCATATTGCAAAATCACCCTCCCCAGGTAGGCCCTGCAAACCCTTCCCACCTTTCTCTGTTTCTTTTTTTCTATTTGGACTATTCTCATTTCCATGAGCAATACTAGCTTTTAGTTTCCACCTTTACGACAGGTGTGTGACTACCTTGTTTTTATTGTTAAACTTGCCAGCAAGGGTATGTGTTTCTTGCACGTGTTGATTTTACCAATGTGTGTGATGGCACGCATGAAAAATTCATTCGGTACTAACTATCTGCTGCCAGAAAACTAGTCGTCAAAACAGTAAGTGAATCACTGGGCGAGAGAGCCTGCCGCTTTATGTTGCAGTAGGATCACACCTCACGTCCTTCTGGAACTTGATTATGACAGGCAAGGATTCAAAAACGGCTGAGGCCTAAGGTTACCCTGAATAACTCTGAAAACTCAGGGATGTTAAGCTCAGCTGCCGATATATTTTTGTTAACTCGAAGGAGAATGGGAAAGTAGATAGAAGTTTGAGGTTCCCTACACTTGCAAGAATCTGTGCAAAAAGATTTTTAAGTCCTCTGACCTCTGCTTGGAAGTTTTCATACACTGTAGTTAAGACCAAAGAACATGTCTTGGGCCCATCTAACCCTGACCAAAATTGATTTTCCATCCAGAAACTGCCCGAGTCCTAGGTCTGTTCATGCCCTGACAAAGTGCCTTCCATAAATTCGGTACAATAGCCCATGAGGGATCTCATTAAAGGTTCCCCGAGAGTGACTTTATCCCCTCCCTAACTTCCCCAGAGTTTTCTTTTGTTTGAAAATGCAACCTCAGTTCTTAAAATCTCATGAATGAAAAACCATAAATATTTATTTTAGAAAATATTCAGGTTATGGAAGTGGCCTCATTTGTTGATTTCTTAAATAAAGCTTAAGATCTGTCTTCGTTACTGCATGGTAAGCCCTAGGGCTCAATTCAGGTAAGTATGCTAGGTTTCACTGCCAAAAAAAACATCCGTTTTTTTCTACAGTCACCATTAAACCAACCACCCTAGAAAAACCTGCTTTGTTGTCCTGAAGGAGCTTATTGTTCAGAATATTTTACATGGAAGTGAAACCTGAGAGCTCGTTTTCCTTCCTTTTATAATTTGTCATTGGGAACTTCCATTTTTATTTATTCTTCCACTTTTAGCACCTAAGTACTTATGGGATCTGCAAAAGTACATATTGAAATATGCAAATAGTATACCGCATGTGAGTGTCAGATGCATTGAAATTAAATCAAATATGGAGAAAAAAGAAACAGAGTGCCTTAAAGCTAACTTTATGGCCCCAAGCCATAGATAAATTGTGGTCTGTGGTGGTTAAACAACAGCTGTTCAGATTTAAAATAAAATTATGATAAGGATCCCCAGAAGATAACACTTCTTGAGGTAACAGCATTTACCTAAATACATCTGTTAGCAAACAGCACTGACAAGAGCATTTCTTGAAAGTTTATTTCCATTTTTTCCCCCTGTGTTGCATCATTCTTATTTCCAGTGGATAGCAATTCTTACGAGTGAAACTGATGTTTAGGTTTCAAGCATAGCCTTTTCGTCCATGTCTAGGCAGGTGAATTTCTGCTCCAGCTAGGTGAGGTTCATCACAGCAAGGCAAAGTGATCAGAGACAACACATTGCTGTAGTGAAGAAAAGAAGACAATGGGCTGCCACTCTTTCAGCCAGGGTCTATTCATTCAAACTCAGCCATCGTTACACTCTTGGTGTACAGCAGTTCTTTAAGAGCTTTACACCCAATAAAATTTAAACTTTTATACATTTTTTTTCTTTATTTATTGCACAAGAGTTTTATTGCAGACACATAGGAAACCACCCAAATGGAATTTCCAAGAGTGGTGACTGCTGTTTCCCTCAACACCTCAAATCTTTGCTCAACTCCGAGCCTGTCTGCTTATTTCCTCTCTCTCGCCTTTCTCCATCACCTCTTCTCTCGAGCTCTTGATCTCTGTCCCTTCCCATCACCTTCATCACTACCACATTCACCAAAGTGTGTGTCCATAACAGACCATATGCCTAAAAATAAACCTCTTCACCTATATGCGCTTCAGTCAATAAATCTTGCCCAAGCAGAGAGAAGCATAAATTTTTAAAACAATTTTTACCTCATTTGAAATATGATTTTAATTCATATCCTTTAAGGGTATTTAAGAAATCATTGAACCGAAAACTTTCCCACAAAGCTACGTGTACACAGAGAGATAAAATCTACATGTAGAAGCAGCCTCTTTACATGCCCCAGTGCCAAGAAAAATCTTAATAGAGGTTTTTCAAATACAAATTGAATTTTGAAATACTTTGCATTTTTTTTAATGAGCCAAAAAAAGGGAGTTAATAAGGAAGGATTGTTATTAAAATAATAGTAAACTTTTAAAATGAAATTAATTTTGTAAAATGTCAGTGAATCGAAATATTAGTTTGGGTTGTTTTATGATTTTAACTATCTTAATAATTTTAAAAAATAGTTTCTTAACAATCTTACTGCTTGCTTGTTTTTTTTTTTCACTGCTTGCTTTTTAAGATACCAATGACCTTTCTTCTGAGACAGGGCAAATCCCATCTGACAATAGCAGATTGAGTAACTTCATTGAAAATGGAGGCTTAATAATTAGAAGATATGGATTGCTTTATATTTAGCTAAATAGCTAAGGAAACAACGTGGAAAACTGTCCACACAAAAACCCAGTATGCAAATGTTTATAGCAATTTTATTCACAGTTGCCAACACTTGGAAGCAATCAAGACGTCCTTCCGTAAGTGAATGGATCTATAAATTACGGCACATCCAGACAAAGGAATATTATTCAGTGCTAAAAAGAAATGAGCTATCAAGCCATGAAAAGACATGGAAGAAACTCAAATGCATACTATTAAGTGAAAGAAGCCAATCTGAACAGTTTACATACTATATAATTCCCACTATATGACATTCTAGAAAAGGCAAACTATGGAGACAGTAAAAAGATCAGTGGTTGCCAGGGATAAGGGGAGAGGAAAAGGATGAATGGGTGTAAGACAGAGAATGTTTAGGACAGTGTAACTACTCTGTATGATGCTATAATGGTGGGTAACATGTCATTATACATTTGCCCAAACCTACAGAATGTACAACAGCAAGAGTTAATCCAAATGTAAACTATGAACTGTGGTTGATAATGATGTAGATGTAGGTTCACTAGTTGTAACAAATGTATCAGTCTGGTGAAGGATGTCGATAACAGAAGAGGCCATGCATGTGTGGGGTCAGGAGATATATGGAAAATTTTTGTACCTTCCTCTCAATTTTGCCATGAACCTAAAACTGCTCTAAAAAAATTAAGTTTTTTTTTTTAAAAGAAACAATGCAGACTAAATGCACAACTAGATTTAACGTGAAGTAGATAAGAAATGGTATTGATTCACATATATATTCATTAATTATGAACCTGTTCAAAATACCAATGTGAACTGTAACGTAGTTTACATTCAAATGAATCCTCAGCATTATTCACAGTACATATTGGCTAAACAAATAAAAATTGACATTGTGTAGAAAATCAAGTGATCCTCGTCACTGCTAGAAAACATGAAGCATTTAATTCACAAAAAAATTGCAACTGTCCTTTAAGTCAATAAGATTAATAAAAACTATGACAGTTTATATTAAAGACATAAATGTAATTCTTACAAATAATTTTCTTATGTATAAATTATGCTTACCACAGTTGTTAGCCAGAGTTTAAAATAATCTAAATATTAAGACAACCAAGACAAAAACCAGTCTGTTTTAAAGGCAACTGCCAGTTTATGTACTAGAAAATAAAAGCTTTCCAAGTGAAGAAAATAGTTTTGCTTAGAATTTAAAACACTCTACTGAGTTGCCTGTTTAAATAGCATTAGGAAAACAAAAGCGCTATGCATCAAAACACAAATGAAAAGAGAAATGAAAAGGGATGAAGATACATGTAAACCCAATGGCTTCATATCTACAATATAGAAAGAACCCATAAAAATCAGAAAAAAAGAGAGCAACCAAATAAAGAAACAGGCAAAGTATGTGAACAGAGAATCCATGAAAGAGAACATTCAAATGATCAAAAATATTTTTTAAAAAGTTCAACTTTAAGAATCATTGCAGAAATGCAAATAAAAATCATGAAATTTCACACTCATCAGATTGATTAAAATTTTCCAATTCTGGGGCCGACCCCGTGGCTCACTTGGGAGAGTGCTGCGCTGGTAGCGCCAAGGCCACATGTTCGGATACTCTATAGGGATGGCTGGTGCGCTCAGTGGCTGAGTGTGGTGCTGACCACACCGTGCCAAGGGTTGCAATCAGAAAAATTTTTTTTCCAATTCTGACAACACATTGTTTTGGCACACATTTGAAGTAACAAGAGCTCTCATACATAGCTGATGGGAGTATAAATTGGTACATTCGGTTAGGAGAAAATGTTGTGCTATATGAAGCAAATTTGAAACTGCTCATAATCCACGACTCAGCAACTCCATACCTGGAGAAACTCTGGTCCATGTGCCCAAGGAGACATCTTCAAGACAGCAGCATTGCTAAAAAATGAAAAACTTAAAACATGCTATATAAGCTCCACCAAGGCTCTAATGTACAAATTGTGATGTATTCATTAAAAATTAAAAATAGCAGTTAAAACATACAAACTAGGTAGACAGAGATGTAGTAGGGACTTCAAAAAGTTAGTGGAAAAATAGAATTAAAATACAATATGAATCCTTCCATGAACTTTTTGAAGTACCCTCATACATATCAGCATGAATAAATCCCCAGAATATAATGTAGAGAGAAAAAAGCAAGTTCGAAGGACATGTACAGATCAATAATATCTATACAAAGTTTAAAATACATGTAAAAGAGCACTATGAATGCTTATGAATACAAAATACATTATAAAAATAAGCTGATATTTCTGAGAATGGTAGACACCAAATTCAGGGCAGTAATGATCTCAACTGGGAAGGAAGGGGAACACGGCCAAGGGTGTTGGGGCTTTAACTGGACCTAGAATGGTGTATTTTTTAAGCCAGGTGGTAAATACCTTGGTGTTCATTATATTATTCCTTGTAATTTTTGTTTATTTAAAACATTTTAAAATTTAAAAATAAAAAGGGCATCTGCAATCAGCCCCTAACACAGTCTTTCCCAGTTTCCCACTAACATATAGACATGAAAGCAAATAAGAAGACAATATTCAAAATAATGTTTGTATTAGCTTGCTAGGACTAAATACCACATACCAGTGCCTTAAACAAAATACCACATACCAGTGCCTTAAACAACAGACATTTATTTTCTCTCTGTTCCGGAGGCTAAAAGTCCAAGATCAAGGTGCTGGCAGGGTTGGTTTCTTCTGAGGCCTCTCCTTGACTTGCAGATGGTGCCTTTTCCGTGTGTCTTTACGTGGTCTGTGAATCCTCTGTGAATCCTGGTGTCTCTCTGTGTGTCCAAATATCCTCTTCTTATAAGGATACCAGTCATATTGGATAAGAGCCCACTCGTATGACCTTATTTAATCTTAATTACCTCTTACAGGCCCTATCTCCAAATACATACAGTCACATTCCAAGGTACCAGAGGTTAGGACTTTAACCAGTGAATTTAAGGGGGACACAATTCAGCCCATAACGATGTTGAAATCTAAGATTAGTAAACAATAGATTCCTCCAATCTGGAAGAAAATGACACTTCTCACAAGGACAACGGAGCCTGTTTAAGAATAAACAGTCAATCACTTACCTATGTTTCCTCTCAGGTAAAGGAGTAGCACTGCCCCGCCCTCACCCCCCACAGGTAGTGGGAAGGTAATCACCCCTCCGCGCCTAACCTCACCTGAGAACCAAGGTCCTGACGTAGCATTTAATATCCATTGAAAATGCCAAACCATTTTCTTTTGTTACCTGAAATAGGTAGTATTTTGTCTTTCTCTGAGACTTCAAGGGGATGATCTTTTCTCCTAATTTTGCAATATTTTTGTATAAGTTTTCTGCTGGTATTTTTCTGTTTTCTCATTTTCATAAAAAGACTAACCGTGTCAGACAGAAACAGGATCTTATTCTAACACACCCCCTCCCTGCCCCCACCAGGAAAAACTGCATTTCCCAGAATGCACTGTACCTCGTAGGGACTACACCTCCCAGCATGCAGTGTGCCTCAGCAAGGCGTTCCCTACTGCGTGCGCCATTTTAGTTCTAGTATCAAAATGAATGTACAAAGCATAAAGGCAGGAATATCATAGGTGATGGGATAAAAATTAGTCTGTCTTCAGATATCTTCCCTAAAAGCTACAATAGGATGGAACATTATTTACAGAATTTTGAGACAAAAATATATATATATTAAATTTATACCCAGCCAAGTTTTCTCTGACAGGTGGAAGAAAACAGAACCTTCTATCATAGGGCAGTTTATTGGTCTTTACTAATTAAACAAAACCACAACTTAGCTTTTTCAATACACATTTCAAAGACGCTGGGAAAATCATTATGCAAGAATGCTGTTTTCAAATTGATCCGGCTACAAGGCACAGAGCATCACCCTTCAGTGCTTCACCCAACTGTTGCTTCTCTGCTTCTGATGTGTTCATTTCCCAGCATCACAAATGCTTCTTGAGCCACATCCTTCCCTCACTGTTCTAAATTCTTGACTTCTTTGATGACCACTTAAAACAAGAAATAGCGCTTTTCTGTGCCAGCATTTACTAACAAGGACAAAACTTTTCACACAGCTAATACAAAAAGGTCTTGCCCTCAACAAAAGCAGAATTGCTGAGACCAAGATAAAGGCCATTTTTATTGCCAAGTTTCTTGGTTATTGATTTTTTTTTCCTGCCTCTTTAAAATGCATATTGAAAAATCTAACTATGGCTTTATATAATCAGCAAAGACCAATGAACTGCCCCATGATGTATTTTATCTGACACAAATTCCTCTCTATTATCATATTCCTTTGGAGACTTGAGAATATTTCTATTGAATTATGATTTTACAATGGTATGTGCAATGGTATTTGCCAGATTTAAGTTGCAAAGAATGAAATCCACTCTAACCAGTTTAGCAAAGCAGGTTTATTATAAATTTTAAATGGGTTACCAAACTGTTGTGAAGGCTGAGGAAACAGCCTCTAGATTAGATTTTAGGAAGGACTCCCAAAGTCACAAAACCCAGCCACCAAAAGAGCCTCTTCTGTGATTTGGGAGCCCTTCCCCTGAACCTCACCATCAGTGCCCCAATCAAGAAAGCTGTTATGATCTCTACCAACAAAATGGGCCCCATCGCTGTACCCCAAATGTGCACTTCAACAGCTGTTAAGACTCCTGTTGATGCTGTAGCAGAAAAGCCAAGTTCCTATCTATCCCTGCTTGCTAAAAAAAAATCAAGCAGCAGACAGCTTCTGCCTCCCTTCCACTTTCCAAATCTTACAGGAGTGCATTTAATTCATCTAGTTTTTGGAACCTAAATTATGCTTAAAACCTTAGATAAAAGGGTTTATGAGAAATGTACAGGATCGCACGGCTAGAAAAAGGCTGGAAAGAATATTGAGTGCCAATCTGTTATATTCACAATAATACCATTCTAATCATATTTTTAAATGCATAGGAAAAAAGACTAAGAACACACCATAATTCTAATGGTCCATTAGAAGAATCTGGGGAGCTTGTTGTAACTGCAGATAAGGATTACAATAATAAAATTAATAATAATAATATTAATGCTAACATTGATTTTACACTATGTGCCAACCAATATATGTGCTTTATGGGCATTATGCCATTTACTCCTTATAACAGCCCCAAGGTATAGTTAATTTACAACTGAGAGAACTGCAGCATCTGAAATAATTTGCTCAAGACCACATACTATTGAGTGATAGAACCAAGGTTCTAACCTGGACAGTCTTACTCCAGAGGCTGCCTCTCTGCTGGATATTTTATTCAGCAGGTCTGAGGTGGAGTCCAGGAGACTATGCTTTAAATAAGTTCTCCAGTGTGAATCTCGTGGACACCAAACCAAAGCTTATCTCCAATGTCTTTCAATTTTAGGCAATCCTCATGTACTGGTTTTATAATCATAAAAATGCTCTAAAACTACAACATATATAACTCTGCATATGCCATACGATCATTGCTATGTAAATAACACACATACTGCAAAAGGGCTGGAATACACCAAAGTGTTTCCAGGTATTATCTTTGTACGGTGGGACTGCGAATGATGTTGTGTTGTCTTCTAATTTTTGTATTTTCCAAATGTTCTACAATAAACATGACTTTTATTTTGTTTACAAACAGTCAAGTTCCATCTGTCAGTTTACAAATGATTGATGTTGGCACCCAGACCTCAAAGATGTAATCTCTTTTTGCTTGTGTTTTTCTTCTTTTTTCTTTCCCTTCCCAATGCAATTTTATAATATAAAATTACAAAGAATGATAACTTAAAATGTCCTCGTCTTTTGGCCAGGCTGAGACAAAAATATATATATTTACCATTATACACTCAAGTATTTGTTTTTATTTTATACATCAGAGACTATAAAACAATGATTTCAGGTGCCAGTTCTGAACAGGTACATCAATACCTGTTGATCACACTTTATCTTTCTATGTTCCCTCTTCCTCCTTGTCTGCAAGTCTGAAAGAGTCCTTGCTGTGCTATGGACTTGGTGGCTTCTGAGGAGCACAGCTCACCGGAGACTGACACCTACACTGTCCACAGGGCGGGTCCAGCACCTGCTCACACACAAGCTGACCACACACCTGGCATCCGTGGCTTCAATGAACCTAGCTCGGCAACCCTAATCCATCATCCAAGCAGACATTAATATTTTACCTCAGTTATCAAGTGCGCCCGTTCAAACTTTTATCTAAAACATTCTTTATCATCTTTTCATTAAGTTCTCAAGAGCTAATGGTTTCTGAGTTCCCCGGGTAAGGATGATGTTCTGAATAATGAAAGCTCATTATTTCTCCACAGAATGCTTGTTAATTCAAATGATGATATTAAAACTATAGTAGCCTTTAGCGCTGGGGTGATTTCTAGCATACTTTATCATGTATCAATATATACTCTGTTTGTCAAAACTGCCCAGGGCTGGGACTGACATTCTCTCTGGAGGAGTCTAGTGCTTCAAAAGACACTGAATACACCAAGGTGACAACTTGCAGGGTTTGCGCCTCTAGGAAACGGAAAGATGAAACTTGAAGTGCCACTGTCTCCCTTGATTTCCTTATTAGTATTCATAAAGAAACAGTGCCCTGCTCTTTCTATTCCTCATGGGTCTCCCTTTCGAATGGAATAAAAGGAAATCAATATTTTGAGAAGGAAGCACACATGGGGAGGTGCTACACATGAAACGTTATTTATTTTCATTTAACTGATCCCAGAACAACCTGCACAAGAAAAAAGATGGCTTTAGTTAATGCTTAGGTACACACATGCATATACACAGACTGCATTCAACTCAATTTCTAAGATGGTTGATGATATTATTGGGCAAAAAGTGTTGGTCTCGGAGTTATTTTTAACAGGGCGTTATTTGGTTCATTGAGTTTGGGTCTCTTTCATTCTTAACTTTATCTCATCACAGTTGCCACGCTGCTGTATGTTTCCTGAACAAGTCTCTCTTCCCCACTTCGACACCAGAATACTTCCAATGTTGTCTAACCACCCTCCACCCCTTCTTCTTCAGCTTTTGATTAAAAGGTTATAAATGATTGAGAAACATACTTCCAAGAGGCTCACAGTGAAAGAGTGAGCCTAGCATGCAACCTATGTGAACTATGTTGCTCCCAGTCAGGGACTTCACATTTTCTTTCTCTCCACTCACTCTCTGCCTTTCCACTACTGTAAAGCTTTGCACAAAAATATAAATTTCTCTCTTCTGGCACCTTTACAGATTCCTCTATGTGTCCTGCATTTTTGAAGTATCTGAAACCTTAGTATCCAAGGAGAGGTCCAACGAGAGGGCAGCGTTCCCAAAACTAGGTATTTTACTTCCTTGAAATGGTGTAAATCTGAAGAATCTTTTCTGTGCCTCCCTCCAGAACCTGGGAGGAATAATAATTTTAAAAACCAAGCCATTCCCTAAGTTGCTTGGAGCTGCAAGGTCAACACACGGGAGCATTCATGTGTGCTACAACATGCGTTTCTGTACCATTGTCTCTTAATGATCTCTCTTGTGGAAAACTAGCTGGCCTTCTGCCCATAGGCTCTATTGTACCAGTATGCTGAACTTTCTGCACCACAGTTGCACTTTTAGAACAATAACTATCCAAAAGAAAAGGATCCACAAGCATTACTATAATTATGTTAATTATACCTATCAATATTTTTTGCATTTTATATTAATCATGTTAGGCAATAAAATGATGCTTATTTAAAAGAAATAAAAGTCACTCTGCTAATCCAACGAATGATAAGAAACATGTGAGTTAATTTATTATAGAGGAGCAAATGCATCCCCAGAATATTTCAGACATTAGGTCAATTTTGAAAAATGTGGTTTAAGAAAATTGTATAGGTCATTTCCCACTGCATTTTGGTTTTAAATATTCTGACCCAATATCAAACTGTGTGCCCAAACATCCTCAGGGTATACATACATCCCAATTTTGGGTTCAGAAAATATACAGGAACTGCTTGAAATTCCTCCCAAAGTTTAAAAGATACTTCAGTCCTAATAGGGAAAACAGAAAGAATTTCTGATCTTGAAGACAGTCTCTTCATAATAACTCAGGTGGACAAAAAAAAGAATTTTTAAAAATGAAGAAAATCTAAGAGAAATAGCAGGCAACCTTAAGTGTACAAACATCTTAATCATGGGTATTCCTGAAGGGGAGGAGAAAGGAAAAGGCATTGAGAACATATTCAATCAAATAATAGTACAAAACTTCCCAGATATAGGGAGATACATGGACCTTCAGATTCAGGAGGTTCAACGATCCCCAAACAGATTCAATACAATAAAGTCCTTTCTGAGGCACATTATAGCCAAAATGGCAAAACTAAAAGACAAGAGAGAATCCTAAAAACAGCAAGAGAAAAGCATCAAGTCACCTATAACAGAGTCCCCATCAAACTAACAGCAGAATTATCAACAGAAACTCTATAGGCCAGAAGAGAATGGGATGATATATTCAAAATGCTAAAAGAAAAAAAACTGCCAGCCAAGAATACTATACCGAGCAATGAAGGAGAAATGAAATGAAGGAGAAATAATGTATTTCCCAGACAAACAAAAACTACAAGGATTCACCACCACACAACCAGCCCTACAAGAAATTCTCCAGAAAGTCCTGCATCTGGAATCCAAAAAATAATAATCACTACCATGAATACACAAGAAAGAACAAAACCCACTGGTAGAAAAAAAATGCAAATGAGAAAGAGAAAGAAACTGTACCTTACCACTGCCCAAAATGAACAAAGACCAAAGACAATCAATAAAAGGGAAAGAAAGAGATAAAAGATATTTAAAACATCCAAATAAAAATCAATAAAACACCAAAAGTAAGACAATACCTTTGAGTAACAACCTTAAATGTAAATGGGTTAAATTCCCCACTCAAAAGACACAGACTGGCTGGTTGGATTAAAAAGCTAACCCAACTACATGCTGTCTTCAAGAGACTCACCTCCCCTGTAAAGACACACACAGACTAAGAGTGAAGGGATGGAAAAAGATATACCATGCAAATGGAAATCAAAAATGAGCAGGAGTAGATATTCTTATATTGGATAAGATAGACTTTAAACCAAAAACCAAGAGACAAAGAAGACATAACAATCATAAACATATATGCACCCTACGTTGGAGCATCCAGATATATAAGGCAAACACTGTTAGACCTAAGGAAAGAGATAGACCCAAATATGATAATAATTGGAAATAAAACAACCACAATAATACATTGACCTTTCAAAAGGAGAGGACAGAACTGAGATTACCAGAGGTAGGAAAGCATGAAAGGGAGGGAGGGTAAGGGAGGAACTGGTAAAGGGCCATGAAAAATGATTACACTGTATAATGTTGAATATACTAATTATCCTGAATTGAGCATCACACATTGCAACAGATAAGGATATTCAACTCTAGTCCCCACAGATATGTATAATCAACTAGGTTACAATAAAAAAAAATCACAAAAAGTTAAATAATAATAATAATAATAATAATATGGAAAACAGTGAAGTAGCCTTGGAAGAAACTGATGAACTGATCATTCCCTTTGTCTAAAAGCCTGTTAAGCATCCTCTTCCATACAAGACCTCAGAAGCAAGTGCTATATTAATTTTGCTCAGTATTTCAGACTATATGCCCACCCACCCAGTTTTTTTAAAGCTTAGGTTTTCTCAGGAATGGATAACTTTAGGACTAATTAAATATAAAACATTTGGGAAATTGACTTATTGGTTCCTAAGAACAGCAAATTAATTTTCAAGAGCAAATGGTGCTTACTGTGATTGACCCAAAAAAAGGGGGTAGAAAACTAATGTAAGAAATAAACTAGGTAGATTCCACCTTCACTCCTTTGCACATAAAGTATTTTATTCAAAGTATATCTGTAAAGGACAAAGTCAAATATAAATGTTTGCTCGATTACCACTTATGTTATAAGGACTTTATTTTTAAAATCCATGGATGTCAACAATACAACCATGGAGGTAAAAATAATTTGATATCACTCCTCCTTTAAAAAGTGAGCATAACTGAATGCTATACATATGAGAATACATGTTTTCAGGGATTGGGCTTGGTGTTTGGTTTTTTAAAGCATGAACACAATTCTTTTGATGAATCACAAGTTGGATTCTACATGTCATTCTCAACTATTCAGAATAAGTTGTACTAACTATCACACATAACTCTACCTGGATGTAAGAATGGCCAGTTGAAGTTCTATAGGCTTTCCTGCTCAGCTGAAAAATCTTTGCTGATCTCTATCGAATAAAATGTATATTTCCTCCATGCTATTCAGATTATTTTTAAAGAAGGAATTTCTTTATTCCTCTTTTCACACTTTTTCACTCCACAGGTTGCTATCTATAGCATAGAGCGGGGATTGACAAACTTATTCTTTAAAGGGTAAGAGAGTAAATGTTTGCAGACCATGCAGTCACTATTGCAACTACTCAACTCTGTTGCTGCACTGTAGTGTGAAAGTAGTTGCAGACAATACCTAAATAAATGAGCATGGCTGTGGTCTAATAAATCTTTATTTATAAAAACAGCAACAGGCCACATTTGGTCCATGGACCATAGTTTCCTGGCCTCTATAAAGGAAAACATGTCTTAAAATCATTTGCTTAATGCATAGTACTATTATGATTATTTAAAACCACTCACTAAAACTATAATTAGAAACCAAATTGTATTGCTTAATCATTTGTAATGAGGTCACTTATAGTTTGATTCACACCAAGTCTGTTTCTTTCAGTACATAAATTACTCACTGGACAAATGACTTGATTTATAAATAGCCACATTAATCAATGCAATATCTGATAATCAATGGGACTCTTGACCTTACTGAAAGCAAATCTTTACCTTAAAAAATTGGAAAGAGCATATGAGAAAGGAAATATCAGACATAAAGATAAAAACATTTTAAATCAACCACTTATGCTCATTATTGCAACAGTATAAGGAAGGTCTTCTAGGTCACAACTGGGCCTTTGTATAATGAAAACGATGTCTTGAATGATCTGCCTGTAAACTATGAGTATTATGATAACTTAAGTCCTGAGACTTACTTCTAGGATAGCATGCGGTCTGCTTCAGTCTTCCGTATGAAGTAGGTTAGCTCCCCTCACAAACTGTAAAAGAAATGAAGGAACAAAGGACATGATTTATCCACATGTGAATGCACTGATGGAAAATCAACTAACTCAGAATTTTTAAGTTGGAAGGGCCCTCAGAGTTTATGTAAACAGGGGCTCTTAACTTTAGGCCTATGAATGGACTTCAGTTGTTTCCAAAAATTGTCGAAAGTTAGAGGCAAAATTTGAGTGTTTACTATTTGAATATTAAAGTGTTTATTTAGCTTTTTTGTGTGAAAGTCTATTACATCCATCAATTCTCAAAGAGGCCATTATTCCTTATAGTGGTTGAATAGACTAAGTTGCAAATTATTTCCTATAATTACTTATTGTGGAATTTCAGAGATAAACAAATTGGAAAAAGCTTGGAATCATAAAATCAGAGGTTCAGAAGCATTCTGAAAAGTTTTCCGGCCCAATCTTCATCCTGTGCTTGAATTATTTCTATATCCCCTAAAGCAGTCATGTACCTTAGTTTAAATATTTCTGCTGACAAGGACCTCATCATCTTACAAAACAGCCCATTCCACTTTTTGGTAACTTTGATTATTAGGAAGTTCTTCTTTAGACTGAATTGAAACATATCTGCCCATAGTTTTTACCCATTATTTACCTATTTACCTATCATTTTACCCATTAGTTCTAGTTAAATTCTTGGGGCACACAGAACGGTCTACTTCCTGTCTTACATGACAGCTTTTGACTATCTCAGGAGTCAGTAAAATTTTTCTTTAAATGGTCAGATAGTAAATATTTCGGGGATTTCAGGTCATATGGTCTCTGTTGCAACCACTCAACTCTACCGTGTGACACAAAAGCAGTCAAAGACAATAAGTAAATTAATGAGGGTGGCTGGGTTCCAATAAAATTTTATTTACAGACACTGAAATTTGAATTTTATGTAATCTTTTGATTTTTTTTTTTCAACTATTTAAAAAATGGAAAAACCATTCTTAGTTCACAGGCCTTCCAAAAACAGGGAGTGGACCAGATTTAGCCCCTGCGCTATCGTTTGTCAGCCCCTGAACAGATTTAGTGCTTCCCCCAACCTGAGATTTTCCCTTCTCCAATCTAAACATTCCTGGCACCTTCATCTGCTTCTGGTAAAACATGATAATACCTTTGCATTATTCCAGCTTAAAATTACATCATTTCTGTTTTGTTTTTTGTCTTTTCCTCTGTGTGTGGCCATTTACTCACAGGTACTGAAGTATTTGCCTGACAGTATTCTCATCTGTTTAAGATTCATTAGTTTATTTCTTACCTTGTTCTAGAAGTTGACGTTGTCCCTGTTTTATACATGTGGCAACTAAGACTAACAGAAGGCAAGAGACCTGCCCCAAATCATGTGGTTGGAAAGTGGTAAGACAGATTTGAAGATGGCTCTCCTAGCGGCTAGTCCAGCCTGCTTTCTATCATAGCATGTCCCCTGAATCTCGATCTTTTATAACCCTGTAGAAGGGGAATCAGGTTGTTCCAACATGACTCCTGCTTGGTGAACCCATGAGGCTTCTAAAGATCATGACTTCCTTTCTATACTTTTGGACCTTCTACTCAGTAGACAGATGTAGCATCTCACCCAGAATTAGAATCAAAGTCATCAGTTTGTAGGTTGCAGAATCAACCGCTTGCCTCTTGTGAGGGCATTCAGAATTTTGAAGAAAGTGAAATCTGAGCTGAGTCAGGACTTCGAGAAGGAAAAGAATATCAGAAGAACATCAGAGGAAGGCAGGTGGGATTAACAAAGCCGCAGGCCTGCAACAGGCCAAGCCCTAGGCACGCAAACTAGCACCTGAATGACTTCAGGTGGTGAAATCAGGCAGCCATCATTTTAGTGAGAAAAGAAAGTGAATAGTTCACTCGACACACTCCATCCTGTTCCCCCATCTCATGTCCAGACAGAAACAAGCATGCTGATTTCACTGTTCTCCCAAGGTAAGCCAAAATGGGTAGACAAGAGAGTGGGGGAGCACCAAGCTTCAGTAATTATGAAGGCATTGGACTTACTGGCATCATCTTGGTACAATTAAGGCACAACTAATCTTTAGAAAGTGACCAGCTTTCTTACATGTCTGAGAAACTGTCATGAGAAGTAATCACAAAGGGGGGATTTCAGAAATGGTTTGCACAAGTGCACCTCCTCACAACGTAACCACTGTGTAGGAAACAACGCTTGCTCGTGTAAGTTCTGGGGACCTTGCATAAAAACCAGTTATGCTACTTTATAGTCTTTGGGATACTCTGTCAAGAGACGTTGCCATTCCCCTTTTAATCAGAATTCAATTTTAACAAAAATTTTTAAGGTGAGCTAGTGTCTTGATGACTGTGTAAAAGTTTTAAAACATTATATTGGCCCTTTTCCATTTTAATATTGTTTTAAGACTGTTGACATTTCCTTTCAGAAGTTAAAAATACCACCTTTCAAGGTGGGTTTCAAGTATGAACCAAAATACTCCTGTGTTTAATAGAGGCTGCCAATAACCCTCCTTTTCCTAGACCGTACGGATAATGAGCAAAGATACTTTATGGTTTAGGTTGGCTACCCGCTGCTGTTGCCCACACTGCAACAAGAAAACGCTCTCTGAGGAAACCTGCTCAAGAAGCAATAGATTATGTCCACCGGCTTGGTTGGTGTAAATGCCACTCCACTGTTGGCAGAGTACATGCCAGAGCCTGGTGACAGACTGGCCCTAGCTCTGTTTCATAAATGCCCAAGACTGACCACTCAAACCCTGACAAACAGTGTCTGGCTCCCAGATATCATGGCTTTATTCATAATATCTCAGCACAGCCAGCACGGTTGTAAGAAAGTTTAAAAAAAAAAAAAGCTTTGATGGACTTAATTTGTTATAAAAAGAATTGATACAAGGTTTTATCAGAACATGAAATGTTGCAAAAATTAAATGCCACAATAAAGGCCTAAATACTTTCAATTTCTTACATCAGTCATGTGAAGAGCCTAACATTATATCATAATCAACTTACTACATACCTGTGTGAGTTAGTACTGGCCTCCCTCAACCAGAGTTAAAGTTCAACGAAGGCAAGAGTTTTCATCTTTTTTGTTCACTGGTACATGCCAAGCACCTGGAATAGTGCCTGGCACCTACTAAGCACTTTGTATGTATTTATTTAACAGGTAAAAGGATGGAGGCATGGATGGATGGAAGATGGAGGGAATCATATCCCCTACTAGACTGCAAATATCCCAAATTAAAATTGTGAAAAAGTAACACATGCAAATTGTTAAATAAAATTCAAACAAACAACCAGTAAAAAGAAATTATGAGACTAATTAGGGAAATTTGAAAACTGGCTACTTGGTGATATTTATAAAATATTGTTTGTGTGTTTCAGTGGGGAATGTTTGTAGTTATGGTTTCATATTGAAATACTTAAAGATACAATGATGGCTGGCATTTGTTTCAAAATAATCTCGAGTGGTGGAAGCAGCAAGAGGCAATATGGACAAAACAAGATTGGCCACGAGTTGATCATTATTTTGGGTGGTGGACGCATGGAAGTTTATTATACTGTTGTCTCTGTTTTCGCATATATTTGTATTTTTTCATAGCAAAAAGTTAAACATTCAAGCCTTACAAAATGGCGTAGAGTTAAAAGTAAGACTCTCTCCTATCTCTGAACTCTAACCCCCCAGCCCCTCACTTCCAGCTCATTCGTTTAAAGAAAACAAAAATTTTAACTATAAACACCTAAAATACACAAAGAACTATTGTAATTATTGGAACTATAGCTGTAAGCACATGCCAGTGGGAGAAATAGACAATAATTAAGTTAGTAAATAAATATGTAAGACAACTTCAGAGAATAAGTGATTTAAGAAAAAACAAAAAATTTCTTCTCTCCAGAAGCAACCAGTGCTACCAGACAGTCTAGGCATTTAGCAGCGTGTGTGTGTGCGTGTGTGTGCGTGTGTGTGTGTTATTCTGTACATTGCTTCTCTCCCTGAATAATAAATACTAAAGGCCAGTCTATGCCCAGACCATGACCTCTCAAGAGCAAGAACCACATGGAATTCACTTTGCCTCCCCAGTGCCTATCAGACCAGCAGCAAAAGTCTGATGAATTGAATATCTGATTGAAAGTCTTTCTAATCAAAAAGTTGTCGAACACCGGACGCTCCTGCTTCCCTTCTTACCTTACCTCTCTTACTCCAAAGGTGGGATCCAGGGGAGATTTGCAGAGCTGCATGGTTCCTGGCACATGGACAGCCTTTAATAAACCTCTGCTAGAGGAATTCAGAATGGGATGAGAATCACGACAAAACAAAGCCTGTCAGACAGATTTCTCCTTAATGAGAGCTGCGCACCTGCTATCCTGTGCCAGGAAGTGAATGTGTGCTTGGCCCCAGTGTAGACAGTTGTTCTCTGTCACTTGGAAAGAAAGCAAAAGCTAAGCATACTGTGTGTGCTGCTGACCTGGGATGGTTTTGGTTTTTTGTTTCTTTAACCTGCTTAAGCTTCTAGAGCCTTTTGATAAAATGTTTGCTCCAAGAATCTCCTGTAATTCTCAGCAGACCTCATAGAACTGACCATGAAATCACTGGGAGATCATTTACATCACGATTTGTTTCCCAGTGGGCATGGACACTGTAGGATCCAATATGTCATGTTAATTTTTTAAAAGGGGTAGTTCCAGTCAAAGTGGCAGAATAGACAGTCCCCAGTGTCACTCTCTCCCACAACCAGCCAATTTACAACTATTAAGAAAGCAACAACTGCCAAGCTGGGGCCATTAGAGCTTAGGGGAAGAGGAGGACAGACCTATGGAGGGCATGAAGGCGGGAGAAGCCATGCTGAGAGAAAGAAAGGACCGCTCCAGCCATTTCGAGCCCCAACCATTTTAAGCCTGCCCCTGGTGAGCACATGGAGCAAGAGCTGGCAAAAGCTGCAGCTGTGTCCTTTGGATGAAGTTGCCTGGAGGCTGCAGGGGAGAGGAGGGCCTTGGAGGCCTCCAGGCCAGCAAGACCACTGACAGCATTCCCACGGACCCACATACGAGTAAGGAGACACAGACAACTGAAAAAAGTCCAGTGAATCATCACAAGGGACCGGCATATGGCGCACCCTGTGGGAAGTGTTTAGAGTGTGGCAATGGGAGAGACAGGCCCTCTGGGGGAACACTGGGGCTCACCATGGACAGCTGATCTGCCCCCCAATCAGCACAGGCCCGCTCTGTGTAGACTGGTCAGGAGTACCGAGCTGCAGGGGGTGCAGTTTGCTGAAATGACTCAGGCCCAGACCGGAGTTTGCACACAACCCAGGTGTACCAGACCTCACAAGACCTGGAAGTGATTACAAGGTCAACAATTAAAACCTGAGCTGCACAAAAAGCATTCCCTAGGGAATCAGCAGCAAAGTAGCAATTTAGCTCAACCACAGGGCTCAAGTGCTGGTCCCCACAGGAAGCTCCTCCATTTTAGAAGTAAGCAAAGGACAACAAATTAGTTCCAGTGCAGAATTTAAGTGGTGGGAACAGTGAATAATCCAACAAGAATTGAAAAGAAAAACAAAAGAATTGAAAGAAAAAACAAAGAACGCACAGATCAGAGACAAAGTTCTGATATTAACCAGTAAAGGTCTCTCATCACCAGAGAACACCTATAACACCTAGAAGGACCAGAAACTCCCCAGGTTCCCAAGCCAGGGTTGGGGGAGGGCCAGGGCCTCAGCCACATGTCCCCTTGACATCTGCATCCAGCCCAGAGATGACCACCAGGTTGCCACCGGAAGCATCCTGGTCTCCCAAGCCAGGATGAGGGGTTCCAAGGGCCTCAGCCACATCCTCCTCCCCGCAATGCCCACATCCAGCCCAGTGACTACCACTAGGCCATCACCACTGGAAGTGCCCTGGGCTCCCAAGCTGGGGTGGGGAGAGCCAAGGGCTTCAGCCACACCCCCTGAAGTCCGCATCCAGCTCATCCATGACCAGAAACGCCCTGGGCTCCCCTGCAGGAATGAGGGGGTTGCCATGGGCCTTAACCATGCCATCACCAGAAATCCCCAGGCTCCCCTGTAAGAGTGAGGGGGTTGCCATGGGCCTTAACCATGCCCCCATCCCTCTTCCTTCTCATTCTACCTTATCTCCCTCCCCTGTCCCCTCTCTCCCTTCCCTCCCAACTGCTCCACAACAGCATCTTAGAATGTAAAAAATTAGTAATAATAAATTAATATATCTTTTTATAAAAGTATTATTTGCAGTCATATTAATGCTGCTGTTATTTTGCCGAATAGCATTAACAGTGGAAAAGCTACACAAGGGAAGTAGCCACCTGACTGTCTGGGCTCTGAGCCTTGCTCAATCGTGAATGGCCTGGGAGAGGTTAGAGGTATTTAAATATGTCCTTAAAAAAAATAACTAAGTTATTGAGTAAATACAAAAAAAAAAAAAAAAATGGAGAAAAGGGATGAACAAGATACTGTACACTGGAACTTATTTACAGATTTCCATGTGTTACTCATTTTGAGACAATGCCCTACTTGTGTAACAGAGCTGAGGGACATGACTATGGGCACACAAGAGCACAAGGGAAAAGGGCTAGAGATCACATGCAAGTTTAAAATAGGAAGGGAAGACATCGGAGAAATGTTCTGTGTTAACCAAAAAATCTGTCATAGGAACAAGGACTGACCAAAATGCTTGAGGTCAGCTCAGGCAGCACAACCATCTTGGTCAGCTAGGGCTGCTGTAACAAAATGCCACAGACTAGGTGGTTTAAAATAACAGACATTAATTTTCCAAGATCAGGGTGCCAGCATGGTCATGGTCTGGTGAGGGCTCTTTTCCTAGCTTGCAGGCGGCCACCTTCTTCCTGTGTCCTCACATGGCCTTTTCTTAGTGCCTGCTCATAGATAGAGAGTATGAGAGATACCTCTCTCTCTTCCTTTTTCTATAAGGGCACAAATCCCATCTTGAGGGCCCCACCCTCATGACCTCATCCAAACCAAATCACCTCTCAAAGGTCACCTCCTAACACCATCACACGGGAGGTTAGGGCTTCAACGTATGAATTTGTGGGGGACATAACTATTCAGTCCAAAACAACAGTAAAGTAATTTTAGCACTTTGTACCTATATTTCATTTGGTTGTTTTGAGAATTTATATATATAAGGCAACCCTTTGACAAGTTTGCTTCAGGTTGATTATTCACTTGACATTCAAGAAATATTATCATTTAACCTGTGCCAGGTACAGTTGTGGACCTTGGGTCTGAAAAAAACAGATGTGCTCCCTGTCCTCAAGGAAATTACAGTTCAAAGGGAGAGAAACAGAGACAATGAGCAAGTGAACAAAGAAAAAAGTAAATAAAATAATTTGCCACTTGTGATTCTGTTTTGAAGGACAAAAGCAAGATACAGTCCTAGAGAAAGGGCATGGAAGGCAGGAGGATGTGGTGGTTAGAAAAGGCTTCTTCAAGAAGGGGACTATCAGGCTGGGTCACAGACTCTTCAAACGTGTTATACAGATATAAAGGTCTGGGACCCTTATATGCAGGTCTTGAGCTAGGTAGTTGGAAAAAGATCCTGGGAGCCGTTGGCTAGGTTGACATGCTTTATTTGGACGTGAGCTCAGCCTGCAGCAGATCAGGGCCATTATCTTTTATACTAGAGTCAGATAAACAAGGAACACATGGGCGCACATGCACAGTTCACATATTTATATCAGACAGGCTGAGTCATGCTCAGTTGGATATGAGGTGAGAGAGCCTGACCAGTCTGTTTCCACTTTCCTCACAGGGACATTTAAGCTGACACCTGAAAGATAAAGAGCCTGCCACATGGGCGATAGAAGAGCTTTCCAGCAGATGGAACAGCAGATGAGAAGGCCTCCAGGCAAAAGAGAGTCTGCCATATTCTAGGAACCAAAAGAGGCCCATGTGTCTGGAACACACCAAGGGAGGGGAGAGGGGCAAGCGTGAGGCTGGGGAGGTAGCAGTGCAAGACTGCATGAGGCCTCGTAGGCCAAGATGGGGCATGCATTTTACTCTAAGGATGATGGAAGCTGTCATAGAACTTTAAGCCAAAGAAGGGGTGGTTCGGTCTGTGTGACTTGCGCTCTCGTGTCCCTGTGAAGCAGTTGGTAGATGAAGGTAAAGACGACAGGAAGAGACAGGTGGGAGCAGTCTTAGATGACAGAGACAGAGCCAATTTAGATTTTCTGAGTCCACAGGAGTCTTCCAGCCTTAGTGACCTTGCAAAACTCTTTGCAGACCTAGTGATGTTTGAAAATCATGTTTCAGGTGATGAAGGGGCATGTATGCAGCAAACATTTGTGGGCTGTCTACCAGGTGTGCTAGGAAGTGGCAGTACAGAGGTGAATAAGGCAGCACCTGCCCAGCAAGAGCTCTCGGGCTGGTCAGGGTACTGACAAGCACATGAAAGATGTTCACGGAACATGGGAAGAGCCCTGAGAATGGGGATCGGCAAGGAGGAGGAGGACACAGATGACTGAGCCCTGACAGGAAGGGCAGGAAGCAGGCAAGGTCTTATTCCCAAAACAGACAACACGTGAGCAGACTCCTTAGGCAATGGAGGACCTTTCCCAGGTGGATGGAGTTGGGTGTGCACAGCCAGTGTGGGCAGGGGCAGTGGCGTGCACAAACACTCACAGGTGTGTGAGCAACCGTGTGAAAGCACGTGTGAAAGCACATGCATTGCAGTGCATGTGGCCAGAGCACTGGGTCCCAAAGGGGACTGAGAATGAGGATTTTATGTGCCAATAAGAAGAAGGAAAGAAGCAAGAAGGCTAAGAAGGAATTGTGAATGGTTTGGAAAGAGAATAAAGAGGAAGTAGATTCTGATGCAACAGCCCAGGCAACAATAGATAAGTCGCATCTCAGGCAAGATTCGAAGCCTCATAAAGGTAAGACCACATTAGAGTCTTTTACTATATTCCCTACAGCACCGGACACACGATATTTAAAAAATTATTGTTCAATTGGATTGAATAAATACAATTGTATATTCTAGTACACAAAATTTCCAGCTCTAGATTCAGTATAAGAAATCATACTACCATGGAGAGGCAAAGAGCTAGGTGCTATTTTTACATATTTATAAAGCCCAAACAGGTTAATGCATATTCTTGACATCACAGATTTATTTTTATGTTAATTTACTTTCAGAAAACATGTATAACCATAATATACATGGTGAGAAAGTAATTTTATTCATATGTTTGGACATAAAAAAATATCATTATGCAGTCTAATAATCCCAGTTGACAGTCAGAATCATTTTTTTAAAAAAACAGATATATTAAGAAAGAATTCAAGAAAAGCAACGACCATGCTCTGATCTGGCTCCTCTGTTTGCAGGGTGGCACTGATTTATACCAGCAAGAGCAGTCATTTGCAAGTCCATTTTGTGATCAATGCCTTGCTGTTCGCCTTTATACAGCATTATGAAAAGTTGTCTCGACATTTGCATTGGTACAAGCAAGCCTACTAGAAAACTCTGACTGCCTACAATTTGCAGGTAACAGAGAAAGCAGTTCAAGTTTATAATTTTTTTCCTGTTTTATTTGTATTTTTTCTACCCTATGATGACAGCACAGGTATCGGTCCCAACAGATACCAAAGTACAACAATACACCATTTGAAAATCCAAATGGTGTTATTTTAGATGTTGATTCAGATCTTTTCCAAAATCAGAAAGGGCATTCTTAGTCAATTTGGCTAACGTTGAGATTTTTCTAAAGCAATGTGTTTCCATAAGGGATGAAAGTCAATCGGGAATTATGTCTACCAATGGCTTGGTCCAGCCAGCGAGCTGTGATAAGTCCTGTTTCCTCTCCGGGTAGCCAAGTTCCCACATCATCCTCCAGCTCCACTGAATGGAAAGAAGATGGTCCCACCATTTGTAACCACAGATAATAGAGAGAACTTTGTAAGATAGTTTTTCTTTTCCTTTTTTGTCCTCACCTTCTTTTCACACCTAAAGTTTAAATGAGTGGCTTTCACTGCAGCCCCCTCCCCAGCTCCTCCTTCTGGGTAAGCCACAGCCTCGTGGCCGGTGTGCCGGAGAAACCGGTTCTGCACACCCAGGGGGAAGATGACAGCATTTCACAGTGAGCTGCTCGGCTTGTAAATAGCGAGGGGAAGCGTCCACACACACGTCCTGACCTGCCTCTTTCAAAATGCCTGTGCAGCCAGCATGTCAGGGAAATCTTCAGGGAGCACTAGTAACTCTTTACATAACTTTCTGCAAAGTAGCTTAGTAATGTTTACAGCCTCAACAGCTCACAGGTGACAGGTCTGACATTCGAATGCCTGCGAGTGAATGACCAGCTCACCTGGGAGGTACTTTCTTTCTCCTGAGTGGCCCTGGGAGGTGGGAAGAGGGAGGGACTTAAGCTTAGCAAAGAATGAAGTGCCCCCAAACCTGGCAAAAGGCCTATAATTTCATGCCTTGAGGAAAGTCAACTGGCTTTCCTGGAACTTGCTCTAAGTTTCTCACCCCTGTTTGCAAATGTCTGCTGTATGGTGACTTATGTGAGCTCACAGACAAGACAGAAAGTGAGCACACAGCTGGTGTAATGTACTTATAAATGCGTGAGTGCTCGAAGAAGTTCCTTTCATGCAGGGTTTATTTAACCATTGTGTTGTTCATGGAAAGCGTGTAGCATACCATCAAAACACCCCAGATGCACATCTACTTCACTGAAAGGTCATATTTACACCTGGAAAATACAAGTGAGTTTCTACCTTTATTACATCATGGTTTGGGCTTTAGAAACTAATATATTATTATTTCCATATGACACTATAAGAGAAGTAGTGAATATTTCTTTTACATTGAAGAATATTTTCTTTTATATTGAAGACTACCAGAAAAAGAGGTATTTTTACCTGAAAGGTAAAAATTTCAGGTTAAATTTGGGGAAGAAAAGGAAAGGGGGAAAAACAGATTGTCATTTTTGGCTTACAATTTCTTTCCACTTTAATAAGTTTAATTTAGGTTGGTTTGTTTTGCAAGCCCAATAGTATAGCAATAAAGACTAAAGATCTTAGGGTTTGCCATCACAAGAGGAGTTATTAAAGGTTAAACCTGTTTTATGTATCATTTTTAATATACATTTTACAACATTTACTGTAGAAGTCTCTTTGGGAAAATTAGCAGTGGAACAATTTCTATATTTAAGAACCATAAGTCCCTATGTATGCTGAATTAACCTATTGCATAACCATAATACTAGAAGCGAGAAAGAAAATTACATTAAAACAGAGTTATTGTGCCTTTTTTTTTTTTTTCTCTCTGCTCCACTCAGTAGTCTTGGAAAACCCTGCCATGGCCTTAACTTTATCTGAAAGATATAAAGTGATTACTTGCTTTTGATATACTGTTTTATTTTTGTTAATAAATGATTTTCCTATATAAAAAAAGTCAGTCAGAAATTAGGTAATTATAAACAAATTACATTTTGATATTTTATATAAGAATATAGATATGAATATGAAGACACCTAAAAAAATAGTAAGTTATATCTTCCATGTATTAATATATAAAAACATATCAGAAAAATAAATTTCTCTAAATCAAGAAACATTTTCTTGTCTATTAGTTATAAATCCTAAATCTCTAGCAAAGGTTTAATTCCATATTTTGAACAACATTAATATTCTGTTGTCACACAAAATATGTAAATAACTATTCATATTATTATGGTGATTTGAGTATAATGGAAGTCAAGTGAGAAAGAAAATACCATTCTTCCTTGCATAGCAATAAAAACACAGAATAAATCTGAAATTAAAGCTGGTCTTTAAAATGAGTCAAATGTGAAGTTGAAGGATTTCTTCATCTACTGCATGTCTTTTGTAAGCTATGTAATGTCTAACTCTTGCACAGGTTGAGCTCTGTCACAGATCAATACTTAAAAGCTACTTCGTAGGCACTCTGTTATCCAAGGATTGTTCCTAAATTCAGCCCTCCCTTCCTATGGATAAGTATTCCTGAGATCTAGAGAACAGAACTTCCTACCTCCTCCTGAAAGTACAGAAAGCTAAACCAGATATGGAAATCCAAGAGAAAACGTATAGGAGCCATCATTGTCAAACACTTTGGTTTCACATGAAGAGATAAGCAAATTAATACCTCCGAGAAAAATCCATGCCACTTCTTACGCAGAACCCAGACCACTGCTTGGACTTTGAGTTAGTTCGGTGTAGACATTCTGCCAGACATAATGTATTTGATAAAGCTTCTGGCTTTTTATCTTCAGACTTGGTTTGCTACATTAATTCGCGAGTCTCAGGAATCTGAGAAACAATGGCAATAATTCAAAATTTTTCATTATCCGCTCTTGGATGTGTCTTCATTTGTCATAACTGTGGGGCTGTAATAAAGGAACTGCTTCTGTCTTCTCGTATAAATTTGGGTTTTTTTTTTTCTCAGTACTAGTTTCCGTCCTGGACTACCCCGGCCTAGGAGAAGAGCCTGGATGCCTTCATACACAGCTAGCCTCCGGCTGATGTATTTATTCCTTCCTTTCCCAAGACTGCCTTGGTCTCTGATCTTTCCAGCCTTGGGAACCCTCTTTTCATCTCAATTAAAATCACAACATTAGTGAAAAGATGAGGGAAAACCAGACTTTTCCAAATTGAAACTGATCATAAGTTTATAAAAATCCAAGGGCCAGGATTATTAAAGGCATGGTTTATAGTGGATGTCATTCCTGTAAAAGGAACAAAAATCCTGTAGTAAGTGAGCAATAGGATTCACTATAAATATTTATTTCCAGAATCCCTTTCCTTACCCTCTTTGGTGGGTGCTGTGCATCTCTCTAAAGCTAGGGAAACGCTAATTAGGATTTTTTTGAAAAGGCCACAATCTTATCAGTCTTTGGTAAAGCATTATTAGCATAATAATGTACCAAAGGTATAATGTAAGGGCTGGTCAATATTAACAAGAGAAAGGACTGTTTTGTCTTGTAGATGTCTCACTCAAGGGGATGCAAATGAAACCTCTCCTACTTTTAAATCCATTCAGGGGGAAACTAGAATGGATTTATTGATGCAAGCTTGAGCCCTGGAATGAAGGTTAAAAAAGACCAAATGAGCTACGGGGAGTATGAGACAGAGGTCAGAACGGTGATGTCCATGGGAGGTAGCATCTGAGTAGACAGGTAACTCTGTGGGAGAGTAATTTGCTGTCTCCTGGGCTTTTGCATTGCTGGCTTCTCTTTCTAGAACCCTCCTCTTCCTGATAACCATATGGAAAACTCTCACCTCCTACAAGTCTTGGCTAAAAGTCAGCATTTCAGTGAGGCCTACTGTGATCATGCTATTTAAAATTGTAAACCACCTTCCACTCATCCAGTCCAGATTTCTTTATTTCTTTCTTCTATCTACTTATCACCTTTTAACTGTATTACACTAGACCATTTACTTTTAAATTATCATTTATTGTCATTTATCCCCCCATCCACAAGAGGATAGAGGGTTTTGATCTGTTTTGTTCACTCATGGTCCCTAATTCTCCCAAGCCCCTAGAACAGAGCCTATGGTTAGTAAGAATTTCTTTCTACCCAGGAACTCTACACCACAGGCTGGTTTCAAATATTACCAGTATAATGAAGGGGTTACATTTAGGTTATTGTCATCTCAAAAAAAGCCACTATAATAACAGCATAAACAGTTCAGTCCACTGTCTTTGAATCCCTTAGCTCAGAATTTTCATTATCTATGGGTTCACCACCAATCAATCCTACCATTGCCCCAAATAACTGAGTTTTCCTTTTCCATTTGCAACAGTTATTGCTAGTAAGTGATCATTATTAACTATGCTTGGTCAAAAAGCAAACTTTATTGAAAAGAGAGATCCTTAGAAAAGCAAAAATAAAGAAAAATAAAAAGCAACTCACCATGAATTACTGCCGCCACACCACCAAAATAATAATAGTGAGGAGAGTAGAAGGAGGGGAAAGGAAAGGACAGAGAAAGAGAAGAGATGTTACTCTATCGATCAGTTACATTGGAATAAGATCTCCCTAGTCATCACTACCAGTTTATATACCATTGGTATAAACAGACAAACCTCAATTTTTTTTTTTAATTCCAAAGAAAAAAATTAAAGATAGAAAAAAATGAAAACACATTGTGATAGGGTGGAATTCGAGGCTCCAAATTAGCAAACAGAATGGTCATTTTAGCTCTCAGTTTAAGTCACTTTTTCTCTTTCACATGGAGATTAGGTTTTTTTAGGTTACGCCTCTAAAAGCTGGAAGACTTAATTACAGGCATTTCTCTATTATTAACTCTCACCTCTAAATGTTCAGTTTTTGAAACCCTATGTTCTCCATACTTGCATTCAATATAACATGCTATTTTGTTTAGCACAGACATATTTTGTTAGATTTATTATCAGACAGCCAAAAATATCAGACTGATTTTGACAACTCTTGGGTTTTCAAGTGAGACTTTGAAATTCATAAAGAAAAAGAACTTCTAATTTTCTGTTGTGATTATATAACTATTAAAGAGTGGAGTCTTAAAAATCTCATGACCATAAAACTGAGCTTTTGACCCTACCTAAACCATTTGTACTGCCTTGGTTCCTACAATTCTGTTTGTTTATAAATATAACTGGAAGACTATTAATTTCTTCACCAGACACAGGTGAGGAAGAGAAATGAGAACGCTTCTTCCTTAAAAATCAAAGCAAAGAATAATGAGCTAGAGCTGATGTAAATCAAGGTGAGGTAAGGATAAATGTCATTCGCTATTCAGCACCTGTTTAATTATTAGTAGCTATCAGATGTATAATTGTAAGGCTGCAAGTAGGGGGTCAGAGGGCGGATGCAGAAAATGTCAGTCTTGCTAGTTAAGGGTCAACAAGAATGCTTTGCACAATATTCAGATCACGAATGAATGAATGGATAAAATGAATGAATAAATGAATCAGTTCATGAGAGATACGACATGCAAATACAAAAAGTCAAATAAAATAAAGAACACTTTGAGTCAGTTTCAAGTATTTAGCACCTTAAATTTTAGATAAATAAAATTTTCCCTGAAAATTAAAGCTAAAGAAAAGTGACAGAGGAAGTAGAACGTATATGGATATGTAAAGAAGTGTTATTTTATAGTAACCAAAAATAATGGAAACCACAAAAGGATATTAGTTAATCAAATGATGGTACTTCATACAATAGCATAATAAACATCTCTAAAAATAATGTAAAAGAATTTTTACAGTATGAATAAATATTTTCAATACATTATTAAGTGGGGCAAAAAAGGTTTACAAATGAGTACGCATACATATGTGTGTATACATATGTCATTTTTTGTAAATAAGAAAATACATAAATACGTAAGTGTACACATAGTTGTTGGCCATGATTTCTCTATCAATTATTAATTAATTCTACAAATATATATTTTTACAATGAATATGTGTTATAATTGCTTTAATAAGAAAAAATATATACATATTTTTTAAGTCAGTGTGGTGGTAGGCAGAATAATAGCTCCCCAAAGATGTTCGTGTCCTAATTCCCCAAACCTGTGAGCACATTGTGTGACATGGCAAAGCAGAATTAGGGTTGTGGATAAATTTGGGGTTGTTCATCAGCTGACCTGAAAATAGGGAGATTAGGCCCAATGTAACCATGTGAGTTCTTAAGAATGGAAACGGTGACCAGAGGAGAGGGCCAGAGAGATCTGACACGAGAAGGGCTCACCTGCCTGTTGCTGGTTTTGAAGACAGAAGAAGGTGGCCACAAGCCAAGGAATGTGGTGGTTTCTAAAAGGTGGGAGCAGCCCTGAATTTACAGCCAGCCGGAAACCGGGACCTCAGTCTCACAACCACGAGGAACTGAAATTTGGCAACAATGCAAAGCAGCAGGAAATGAATTCTCCCCTAGAGCCTCCAGAAAAGGATCACGGCCAGCAGACACCTTGACTGTAGTCCAGTGAGACCCATGTCAGACTTGTGACCTACAGAACTGTGAGAGAATCAATTCGTGTTGGTTTCGGCCACTACGTTTGTGATAATTTGTTATGGCAACAAGAGACAACTAACACAGTTGGGAGGGATTTGGAAATGGCAAAAAGAACAAAGGGAATTAGTTTCACAGGGAAGAAAGAGACAAGGTTGGAAAGGTCCAGATTAGAGAAGGCCAGAGGTGCAAAATCAGGATGATAGAAAAGTCAAAAAAGACAGAGGCTGAAAGTGACATGGAAGGTTGTTGGGGAAGCGACGGGGGAGGAAGGGGCTTTCCCCGGACCAGGTACCTGGGAAAAGAGAGGAGATTGTTGTAAAAGGTTTAAAGCAGCTCCTCATGGAGACTGGAAGTCTAGGCAGCTAAGGAGAAATGAATGAAAAGGTGGCTCGTTAGCAGCAAAGCCCCAACTGGAGTGATATGTGCAAGGCTCAGCCAACAGTGCCAGGAGCGGATTGATGGGGTGGTTCTCTTCAATTGATGGGGGGCTGGGGATAAGCCACAGTGGAAGCTACATGTAATTATGATCTCAGGAAAAAAATGATAAACTAGTCTTACAGCACACATGTCTTCTGTCGGTTTAGCATTAAGCAGTGAGGGATGGCTAACACTGTTTAATCGTTCCTCAGAATGAAGACCTGTGTTCCTCACATGTACTCAGCCATCCACAGGCAGTATTTGTGTAAACACAGCTTATTGGTCTTACATTTGGCTAAATCGAAAGAAAGTGAATGACTGTATTGAATTCTATTTTTTTTTCCCCTTGTTTGTTGCTTCATTACATGAAGTTTGGATCAAAGCCTACATTTAATATAAATAAAAGTTGATCTGCTAAAAATATTATGAAAAAGATCATTAAATTCCAGAGAAGTAGCCATTCCCAAAACCTGAAATGTTCTGTTTTTTTGATAGACTGCCAGTAGCACTTTGTTTGGATTAGAATTAAGTGTCTGCCAAATTGGAAACTGTAAGACTCAATCTCAAAAGATTTTTTAAATAAATTTAATGTAAGATTTTAAGCAGCTCTTCTCAAATACTCACTCTAGCCAAAATGAGTATTTCCTACATAAAAAATGCCATGAATTTATAAGCCAGTGACTGCTCATAAAGTTGGAGGGAAAGAGGGACAGGAGACAAGCCCAATACGACCTTATTTTCCTGATGCAATTCTGGAGACTCACAGAGTTCTACATAAGGTGGCTTGTGGGGGAATAAAATGAGAGGTGACAAGAGTGGCTACGAGGCTCCAGTCTAGAGTATGACAATCAGCCCAGCAGACCTAAATGGACCTTAAGTCAGAATGAAGGGGGACAGACCATCACAGCTCTCGCTGGGATGTGCTCAGGTAAGTGAGAATCAAGAAGATGACCGCAGTCGAGGCTTTCGCTTGATGGGAGCCGACCATGCACCAGGCCTCTGCTAAGCACTTTCCCAATTATTAACTGATTCTCAAGAGTGGTAGGAGGCAGGTCGTACTGTCCCCTTTTTATGGATGTACAAGCCCCAGTATAGTGGATAAGGGCTTATCCCTCCCAACCACTCAGTGTAAAGTAAACCTCCAGTCATCCTCGTCCCACTGCCTGTTCTATTTCCTTCATTACATCTGTCTCTATCTGGAATTACTCGGTGTATCTCTTTGCTTCTGGGTTCCCAGACAATGCTTAAGAAATACGTATGGAGTGAATGCATGAACTTGCCCAAGGCCCCACAGTTACTGGTACCTAGCCTAGAACTTAAACTCAGCTGTCTGATTCCAAAGATAAGTACATATTTAGAGACTTTTTATTTAAAAAGAACTACTTAGGTACTTGCTGATGAAATAATATGATGTCTGGAAAATGCTTCAAAATAACTCGAGGGGTGTGCAGATGAAACAAAATTGACCGTGTGTTGGTAATTGCTGAAGCTAGGAGATGGCTACGTGCATGTTTCTTGCAATATTCTCTCAACTTTTGTATGTGCTGGAAATTTTCTATAATAAAAAGTTTAATTTAAAAATTAAAGAGAACTTCAGCACTCATTTTTAAATTTCAGTTCTTTCTTCTCCTGTTATAATCTTTGTTATTGCCGGACTAAACTCCTTCTCATCCTGTGCTACCTAAACAATTTCTACTTCCATTATTGCCTTTTCTTCTCTATTTCTCCGACTTATGTACAGTAGACAAAAATTTTTATTTTTCCCTGAACACTTTTACATATAAAATATTGCCTTCTCAATTCTGTCCATTAACAAAAAAAAAGGCATTTCATTTCAAATTGCATACGTACAAATCAGTGAGTTTATGTACAAGCTTAATATATTTAATGGTTTTAACTAAAATTTAAAATGCATGTATGCAAAAGAAATTGCAACATAGGACACATCTGACTCACTGTTATTAAAACTATTAAACATAACTTACATCATTATTCACTGTATGTTCTCCCGAGGTAAGCAAGCATGCAGTAACACCTACTCAAGGCAATTATGGAAAATAAGACTGGCTTCAAACACCAAATAAGACGAAAACTTATTGTCTGTGCTTTCATTCTGATTCCCGCCATCTTTCTAGCTAGCATCGTCACTGGGGTAAATGTTATTGGTTTCTCAGCGTATTTCCATTCTCTGATTCTTCTTTGTCACCTGAACCCAAATATTGTTGGAAAAGCAATGTGCCCAGCCCCAGGTGAAAGGTTCACTCTCTCATCCTCCCTCATATCTAAGGACAGCTTTCTAAACCCACCTGGCCAATGAGGTAGGAGTGAAGTCCACTTGTGCTCTGGCTTAGGAGGCCAATGCCTTATCCATTAGGCCACTGGGGCTCCCCACTTGTGCTCTGGAAAAATGTTAGTATTTGTTTATGAAAGGGGACAGAAGTATGCAGCATGTCCTTCCACCACCACTACACACACACACACACACACACACACACACACACACACACACACACTTCTTCTCACCTTGAAAGTAGATATGATGACTGGAGCTACGGCAACCATCTTGCAACCATAAGGATAGAATCAAACACACACAGGTTGTCAGAGTGGAAAGAGGTAACAAACGTAGGTACCTAATGGCATCACAGAATGCTGCTGAATCGGTGCCAGTACCATCTACTTCTGGACATCTTTAAGTCACGTTTTTCAATACAGCCAAATACATTCCTATTTGATATCATCGTTTTTGCTAAAAAATCTTCAACTGTAGAGTAATATTGATAAATTTCAGAGAAGATGAGATTTGAAGATGAGAGGAAATGTGAAAGTAGGTGGACCTAAGAGGCACGCGAGACCGTAGTTTCGTCTGGGAATTTACTCACTGTTTTTAGATAACCTGCTTGAGGTTCTGTGAATGTGTAAAGACACACAAGCCTTCATTTATTCAAAGGACCATTTTGTTGAGTAACATGGGTACCAGCCTAAACAGCGGATTATACAAGGCATTGGATAAATTCCATAAATAAAATTACATCTTGTCATATAAAATGTATGAAACATCTTCCCATTATCGCTCCTCGTCTCATCATTTGCCTCACCAGTTTTATGGCCTCCAAAAAGCATTCCAGGTTAATCAACTTTCCCCCTCTCCACGTAGCCATTCATTTTTCAAGCTTGTCTATATTCTCCCGGATTCCTATCCACTAACACTTGATCTCTGATTCCTAATTCCTTCCTCCCAGAAATAATTGTTAGACTCTACACCCATCCTGTATCAGTCTGTGGGGAAAATAGAATAATTTAGTGAGGCTGCCTGGCTCAGGTCTGGCTGGGGGTCCAGCAGCACATTTCTTGTAAACAAGTTGTGTGGGTGGAGTTAGCGCGCATGTGCGCCAATGTATCTTTTTGGTTTTTTGTAGCTATGGTGTGTTCTGCAGTTTGTGAACAGAGCTCGCGTCTGAAAATAGAGCATGTTTACTCTGCTGGCAGCTGCTCAGTTTGAGTGTTTCTTTGGACCTTGCCAGTAGCAGTTGAGTTTCTGAGTTTCTCCTTTGTACTGTTTAGCTCCTGGGTGTGTGTGCTGAAGAAAGACTATTCCTACTTCAGCCAAGGCTCCAAGGACCTTTTTGCAGGTTACCTAGCTCATAGACCTGCGTGCGAAGGGCTTGTGTGCAGGCTGGAGGGGTCTGTTAGCTTCAGACCCTACCCCTAGCTCTACACAGTTATTAGACCTTTTTCTTTGCTCAAAAACATTAATTAAGCATCAACTATGTGCTTCTGTGTGCAGTGTGGGGATGTGGTGGTGTACTGGTGAAGACACCTGTCAGGTGAATCTAATGGTCTAGCATGCCCCAGATTCTCTCTTAAATGGCATCTCAGTGTAGCTATTCATACATTGCATCTTATGTTTACGGGGCTGTGCAGAGCAAGAGCTGGGTCTGGAGCACACAGACCCCTCGAGCCCCTTCACAAACCCTTCACACGCAGGTCTATGAGCCGGGTAACCGGCAACGAGGTCCTTGGAGCCTTGGTTGAAGAAGGAAGAGTCTTTATTCAGCACGCACACGTCTAAGGGTTAAACAGTCCAAAGGAGAAACTCAAGACACTTAAGTCCAAAGAAAAACTGAGCAGCTGCAAGCAGAGTAAACATGCTCTGTTTTTAGACTCGAACTCTGCCAGGCCAGCACTGCTTCGCAAGCTGAAGAATACACAATAGCAACAAAACTAAAAAGATACATTAGTACACATGTGCACTAACTCCACCCACAAATAATTTGTTTACCAGAAATGTGCTGCTTGAACCCCAACCAAACCTGAGCAGAGGGAGCCTGATTAAATTTTCCTATTTTCCCCACAGGCTGAAATACATACATACGAAGAAATCACAATTTTTAAAGTGTTTTGAAACTTTATATTCAGACTTGCTATTGAGACTGAATAATCTGCTAGTGACCTTTAGATGGTTTAATTGGGTGTCAAGCCTACCAAGATGAGAATAAAAACGGTTCTGTATGTTTTAATATATACCAAAAAGAAAAAGGAGTGTGTGAGCATTTGGGTTTCTTTTGGAGGGTATCAGCAATTTAGAAAATGCCAGGTCTGGGCAATATACACACACACGTGTACACACATATATACATGTTTAAAAAAAATTATCAAATCTTAAACTTAAAGCAACCTTAGGGAGTTAAAGTTCGGTCCTATCCTTTGACATATTAAGAAACTGGATCGAAAAGATTCATGATTTGGTTAAGATTACCGAGCTAGCAAATATTTTAAATCTAATTATTTTACTCAGAAAGGAGTTTCCTGTAGCAGAAGTTAATTCACATAGAAGTCATCAAGCCATGGCTAAAAACTGTGTCTCTCTTGCACTCTGTTAGAAAGAAACAATTTTAAAGAAAGAAAATAGTACTCGGTCTGTTATTGCAGGCAGAGGGGCTGGTACAGTGGTTGGTTTGACCCATGGGGAGAAAGGAAATGAACAGAGCTGGTACAAGTTATGACTCAACAGTTAAAGCATTTAAGGAAGAAATTGTAATACATTTTCTGATATTGACACTGGATCTGTTTTAAAGTACTACGTAGAGTGGGGAAAATAGAATTTGCTACAACTGTGGCTAAATAGTATTTGAATCTAGGAAGCAAGTCAAGCTGATTTGTAACCTTCACCTAAGAAAATACCAGAGGTTTCCTAGGAAAAGTGAGTTATAAGAATTGAGGCTAAAAATAGGTTACCAATTTGCTCCTGGGTGGCATTTCTTAGAATTATTCTCCACCTAGTTGTCACCACTTTGCAGTGTAGGCCTGACGTCTATGAGGCACCATCCACAGAAGTTCTCAAATGGCATTTGTAGATCTTCAGGGAGTTTACAGTGTACCATATTCCAAAGGTGTATTCTGGGGTGCGAGGGCCCAGCATTTTCATCAGATTCTCAAAGAAGTCCCTGATCCTAGAAAAGTTAAGGATTCTGTCAAAAACTTTGTGATTCCAAACTGACTTAAAGGATAGAAACATGGTCAACACAAAAACAAGGCCAATGCACGATGGGGCTTCTCCCAGCTTCTCTTTCAAGGTGACCTACAATTTACACCAATCAAGAAGAAAAAAAATACAAATTTCACTGATTTTACTACTTTTTCCTAAGGGTAGTGCAAAAAAGTGAAAAAATTCAGTTGTCAACACGTACGATTTTGTACTGACTTGTAAAAGAGCAGAAGGGTAGACAAAATGCAGTGCAAAAAGTACAGATAAAATCACTATTTTATCCAGTTCCAGCAGACTCCTCACAGCACCATCTCTCGGCCTGGCCTCCATTGCCTCGGGTGATGCGAGAAAGCGTGTGGAAACCATGATTAATGGCTCTTACTTATCTCCTATTAAAATGCCTAGCGGCCTTGGAATATATGTGCCTGGATGTTTTAAATTTATTAATTTATTTTTATTAGAATCAGTGTATCCTGACACTTGAGCACTTTGCAAAAATTCTACAAAACTAATTTATAAAGTAAGTTTTCCTGGCAGTGCATGGCCTGGGCATTTCTTTATAAAAGATTCAACTTTCTTTTGTATTCAGAGCTTTCATTTTTCTGTGTGTATGAATTCTTTCCCCAACTGGCAATTGTTTTCCCATCTCCCTCATTTACATATTGTGCTTTTTAATGTGCCATGGGATTGCTTAGCATCCTGCTGTCTGCAGTTCACAGGAGAGGGGTGTATTTGACTTTAAATAGGATGAAAACAAAACTTTTCACACTTCTGTTTAGTTCATGAAAAGGCAAATACATAAATACAATGAATTGTACCTACAAGGAACCAAGAACTGTAGATAATAACAATAACGGTGAGAAAAGCAAGTTTTTATCATGTATGCTCCGTGCCAGACTCTGTGCCATGTTCTTATATCATTTGTCTGATTTAGTCCTCATCATAACCCTAGGAGGTAGATACTATTTTTAAGCCTCGTTTTGCAGACGTGAAAACTGAAGAAAGAAGGTTAAATCTATTGTTCTAAGTCTTATAGCTAAAAACTAATGGAGCTGGGACTTGGGCTTATGAAACCCTGTCAAGAGCCTGCATGTTTAAACACCTGACCGTCATCTTCCTACTCCGTGGAAAGCACAGAAAACAAGACAGATGGAGCTAAAAAACACACACTGATTATTTCTATTTTATTTTCTAGCGAGTAGCGCCGTATTATGGAGAGAATGTTAAGACGTGTTATCACTTCATATTTTATATTTTAAAAAATAATATGGGAAGAAAGCAAATTATGAGCTTTAAATTTTTTTCTCTATGGAGTATACTTCATACTACACTCAAATTCCTATTTATTAAATGATGTTTCAGAATAATATCTGGAGTCTTGTTAACCAGTCACAGAATTCTAACATACCCTTTCTTAAGAGCGAGAGGGCAGAAAATCTAGGTAATGCATCTTATACTGACAAATTGTCATTGGGGGCAGAAAAGAACTGAGGTTATGAAAATCCATGGGGGAGATCTTTAAGAAAGAGGCACAACCACTTGGGAAAAAAAACACGTTTTCCTCCCTCATCCTCAGCCAGTCTGGATGGTGGCAGCAGAGAAGGTGGGCACAGGGGACCCCGGCGTCTCCCCGCGGTCCGCGCACGGTGGCCGGCGGTGGCGTGAGGGCAGCTCGCCACCTCCGAACGCGGGCGGGGCGCCACCAGGAAGCACCGGGACACCGCACCAAAGGCAGGTGCCGGCCGGGTTGCCAGACCGATAGAGCAGAGTAAACACCATCTATTTCAAAAGGAAGCATGTTGTGTCAAAGTTTTTGGCCCATGTTCACTAAACAATGACGTTTAAAGAGCCAAAAAAAAAATTGTTGCATGCATGAATTTCTCTCGGATTTTCCAAATGCATCCCCCGAGCTTGGTCCTCCACCCTTGCCCCAGCAGGACGAGGTGAACGCGCAGGCTGAGGAGGGGTGGCGCCGTGGAATCCAGGTCACAGACGCTTTTCTCACTGCCACCAGCCAGGAATCACATTCTAGAGAAACTTCTTACATCCTAAAGCTTTGTATCATGGGGGGCGGGGAGGTCGAGGGGGTGTCTCTGGCTTAAATTTGAATATTCCTTAGGGGCATCGTGAATCCTAGAATACGGTCCTGAAAGATGGTTTATCCGAGTCTGCATACTAGGGGTGATCATAAAATTGATTACAAGGGACTTTTGTTAATGATGACTCAATTTATGAATCATGACATCATAATCATTTTTACCCTTGTAAATAAATGTGAGGCAATGGTGAAGTTGCCTGCCTGGCTGCACATTACAGTTGGCAGGGTCACTTCAGACCAACCCAGCCCACCTCAGACAGTAGCATCGATCAAAACTGATACTCACAATGGAATCCAGTGGGGGGTTCATCTGCGAAAAATCTCACAGATTTCATGGAACAAGGATTATTATTTTTGAGATTATATTCAAGAAGGACAGGCCGAAGAGACTTTTGAAAAGGAAAAGTACAAGATAACGCTAATGGACATTTTCACAAAAGCCACTGTGTCATTTTTCGGTATCATCTGAGATTCTTTTACAACTCAAAAAAAAAAAAAAAAGAGAGAGAGGAAAGGGAATGTTTCGGTTTACACAACTGAAAAGTCCTGGGGGCAGAAAACTTCAGACATGACTAGATTTAGGCGCTCAGATGATAGCATCAGGACCCTGCTCTCTCCATAATTCTCAGCTGGTCCATCGCTTTTTTGGCTCTACTCTCAGGCAGACCGTCTCCCTAAGTGGTGGTCAAGATGACTTCCAGCTAGCCTCCCAGCAGCCCAACCTCACCAGTAGGAAGACGTGCCTCTTTCCACTGGTGCAAGGAAATGGGCTATTTTGGGTCATGTGACCAATCCAAAGTCAATCACTGTGTCCACTGTCATACCTTGTTCTCATCAACCAGGTCCACCTACCCATGGACCCAAGCAACGTGGTCAGCCTTGCTTTAACCCTGTATAGTGGTGTGCTAGGGCTGCCATAATGACATACCACAGACTAGGTGACTTAAACTACAGAAACTTATTTCATCACTGTTCTGGAAGCTGGAAGTCTAAGATCAAGGTGTCGGCAGGGTTGTTGTTTTTTTCTTAGACCTCTCTCCTTAGCTTGTGGCTGGCCGTCTTCTCCCTGTGTCCTCACATGGTCTTCCCTCTCTGTGTGTCTGTCTTCAAATATTCTCTTCCTATAAAGACACCAGTCATCTTAGAGCCCACCCTCGTGACCTTATTTTAACTTGAATACCTCTTTCAAGTCCCTATTTCCAATAGTGTCACACTCTGAGGTACTGGGGACTTCAACATATGAATTTTGGGAGGACATAATTTAGCCTTATATGTTTAATTTTCCAAGAACATTAGGGGGCTGTCAGCATAAGAGGAAAGTAGTGCCAGGCAAGCAAGAACAGCAAGGACTACTGCACCTGCCCAGTGTCTGTGACACTGTCTCAGCACATCCTGCAATGAGTCTGCTACAATCCTATTTGAGACAGTATTTCTAGTCCCTCAGGAATGCCCACACTTGGAAAATCAGCATCCTCAGTCAATAGTAGTGGGAAGGAATTTTAATTCCATAAGTGCATTCCATTAAACATGAGCTTCATTTGGGATTTAAATAGATGTTACTGAAAAAAGGATTATGTGGTAAAAGGAATGTTTTTGTTTTGTTTTGTTTTGGAAATGTTCAACTCAAATTAAACAAGTTTCTGGACCACAGGATTTTCCAGAGTCTTTTAATATGTTAATAATTTTTGTGAATCCCTAAAAATGAGTGTGTAATCTGAAGTATTTACCATTTCTCCAAACACACATTAGGGAATGCTTCATTATAAAACTGCCATCCACATAATGGACATAAAACTAAGTTTTGATGTGGAGCTGGTATGGAGGCAGGGCAAGGGAATCACTAGACATCAGGACTGCTGAAAACTGACTTTTGCCAGTTCTGGAGCTTTGGCCTAATCTAGTGCTACAGACTGGATGTTTGTGTCCCCCAAAATTCATATGCTGAAACCCTCACCCCCAGTGGGATGGTATTTGAAGGTGGGGCCTTTGGGAGGTGATGAGGTCATGAAGGCAGAGCCCTCATGAATGGGATTAGTGCCCTTATTAAAGGACCCCAGAGAGTTGCCTCACCTTTTCTAGCATGAGAAGATGACTGTCTATGAACCAGGGAGGAGTCCTTACCAAGCACCGAAGGTGCCAGCTCCTTGGTCTTGGACTTCTCGGCCTCCAGAACTGTGAAAAATAAATTTCCATTATTTATAAGCCCACTCAATCTATAGTATTCTGTTATAGTGGCCCAAGCAGATTAAGACATCTGGCCTACTTACCAGCCTAACCCCAACTGGCAAGCAGTGGGATGTTCATGGGTGAAAGAGGGCCAGTTGAGGCTGGCTGTGGAGAAGAATAAGGAAAACTCACCAGGATAGAAGGGGAAAGAAGGAGAAGCTGTAGTTCAAAACACTGAATTCAAGAGATTTAGCAAAATCTAGCACAAGTTGGAATAACTCAGTCTATAAGAAAGACATCTATCTGGTCATGTGGGGGCTAGGTGGCCTACAAGGAGATATCCTTGACGTCACTCGAATGTCTGGTTCGTGGACTAAGAAGACTCATCTCAGCTGATGAGATGGGTGTTAGAACCTGGGGCCAGTCCAGACGATAACAACCTGCTTGCCTAGGTAGCATCCACTTCCAGAACTGGAGTGGGAGCTGGAAGCCAGGGATGTGGGTAGAAAGGCAGTAAGACAGCCTGGCCATGCCCAGAAGTTTAACTCGAGGAGATAAACTGATACTTATGAACTTTTCAAGGGTGCATATCCATGTCCAGATCCATAAAGTGGGGAAGCAGCAGATTTCAAGACCAAATTTTCTAGAGGGGAAGGAACTTCCATCCTACCACCAGGCTAGCCACTCTCCCTGACTTTCTCAGCATCATCTCCTGCAACTCACCTCACCCTTCATGCACCAACCCAAAGACCTGCTGTTAACCCATGCTGCACTACCACATCTCTCCTGCTGCTTCTCTCACTGTCCCCCCTCTCATGTTTTACCTGGGAAGACCCATCTGAGGCAAGAGCCCCTCCAGGAAGACGTTCCTGCCCTCCCTCTGCCCCCTTCCCCTCCCACACTGGGCTGAGTGCATGTTCCTTATACCTGCGTAGAACCTTGGTACGTCTAACTCTCCAGGGCAGATAGTGCTATACTGAGAGTGCATGCACACGTCTCTCTTCCACTGGAGTGTGGTAGGACTGCAATCAATGTCTGGTGAACTCAACTGACCTGTGGCATCAAGGTTCACACAGAGTTAATTGACCACCAAGTAAAGTAGTAATTAAGCCTAGCATATCACCATATTTACTTTCTACTCCTAAACGATGAGAGCATACCCTTTCACGTATAATTTTCCTGCACTTGACCTCTGAAATAAAATGGAGCACACAGTGTCAAGGAGGCTAAGGCATCTCTCTGACACATGGTAATTACCCTTAAAAGTATACCTCCCAACGAATCCCCTAAAAAACACCACAGCTCAGATGCTGGCAGTGTTCATAAATCACTAGCTCCAACCCCTCAGAAGTTTAGGAAGTTAGCAAGGACACTTGACAGAATTACTGCTTTTATTAATGCTGTGGGCTTGGATTATTTATTTATGACTGTGGAGATCTGAAAACACGTACTCCAATCGAGCCGCCACCTAAATCACAGGGAATGGTGTGAGAGCCCCTCTGGACAGTGGCTTCTGCTATTTGTTACTGCTGGGAAGAAGCTCTCCAAGAGATATAAGGAGCTGGTTAAACTTCAGGAAGAGTAAGGATGATTAAAAGTATCTTTTCCATTTCAGGCACTGTAAATGCTAAACACATGTTTTGCAGTTCAATGGTTTTAAAATATTTTCCAACATGACCTTTATAAATATTTGTGTGTCCCTCTCACTCCAAGTAGTCAATGACCGTTTGATGGAGGCCCCTCGGGAGATCTCATGAGGAAATGCTCCCAGTGCGTGAACTGTGCCCTGAGAATAAGTCAGCCCCTGTAGGACGGGATACCTCTTCCAGGTCACAAGGCTTCCAATGAGACTCTAATGACTGGAACACTAAATTATTCGATGTGACCTGAAAAGAAAATAAAGCTTCCCGAAGTTGGAGAGGCAGATGGAACCTCAGAACAGGGCAGGGCTGCAGAAATCATCTAGTTCAAGACCCTCCTTTTACAGATGAAGGAACGAGGCACAGAGAACTGAAGAAAGGGATCCGGGTTTACAGAACACGCCTCCGTCGCTAATCAGTTCAGCTGCCCTTGAGTGTGTCATTCAAGACACTACATGTTGGGTTGGTTTTCCTTTTCCTTCCTTTCTGTCCCCACTGCCGTGTTCTCTTCCTCTGTTAGACACTACAGTGAGGTTTTCTGCAGCATCCAGTTCCCATGTCTCTCCCATCCCCACCCGATCCTCCAGCAAACCAAACTACCACCACTCCTCAAGCCCAGAGCATGCTTTCAGTCTGTACCTTTGGATGTGCTTTTCCTCTGTCTGCAACGATCCTCCTTCCCTGGGAAGCTGACAGACTTCTGCTCAGCCCTTAAGCATCAGCTATAGACAGGCCTTACTCTTTCTGGTTATTTGCTCTCTCGTGTTACCACCGTCATTACCCACGTACATTGTAGCATACCACTTACAGCACTGAATTCTATTTGTCTACTTCCTTGTCTCTTTAGCACAGTGACCCCTACACGATGCACAGTGGTTCATCTTCAGTGATTTGCAGTCTCCTGTACTCCCACAGTGTCCTCTTCAACTCTACCCCAAATCCATACTTCCCGGCCTGCACTCCCTGCATATTGCAACTCTCTGCTGAATGTTCCACCAACGTCTCAAATTCAACATTGCCAAAGCCAAAATTCTTTGGTTGTTTCCCTTGATCATCCATCCACCTCCCCAAAAATCTACACCTGGTCCTCACCTGCCCATTGCCATGACCATTATTGCGATCTTGTCAGTCATCCAGATTAAAAAGCCAATGTTTTCATTAACTCCTCCTTCCCAACGGTCTCTGAATAGTTGCCAAACCCTGTTCCTTCCACCTTGACCACATCTCTAGCAACATCATCCCTCTTCCTTTCTGGGGACCACAGCCTGAATTCAGCCCCCGTTACCTCCTGTCTCATCATCTTAAAAACCTTCCACTCTGTTCTCTGTCACTCCCCTCAGCCACCCAGCACACTGCGGCTAGAGTAATAATCCTCAAAGGCAGCTTGGTGGTATCATTGTCTTGCTCACGAACATTCAATGACTCTTCTTTCTCCACAGTCAAACTCTTTAGTTGTATTCAGAGTCCTCTACAATTCAGCTTTGACTGCATTTTTATTCTTATATCCGACTATCCGACTTTGACTGCATTTTTATTCTATCTCCGACTATTCTAACTCCAACCAACAGTTTCCTACGATGTTTCCTGTTAATGTTTCCACCCTATAGGGCCTTCTCATTAACTCTCACCTAAAATTCACCTCCATGTGCCACATTTCCATGAAGTCTAAACAAGAAGTAACTAATCCCAAATCCTACAAAGCACTTTGCTTATAACTTTGTTTTAATATGATCCCATTTTCTCCTGTATTTGGGGGAGAATGGGTGTGGGGAAAAGATGAAACTTAACACCATCAGGCTAGAAATCCCTGCCTCCCTCACAGTCCCCACCATAGTATTTGGCACATAGTGGGCACTTAATACATGTGCATTGAGTTGATTTACATTACATATAAAACAGAAGTCTACATAATTACCAATTTCATGAATTCTAAGACTCATGTATTTTCAGTTACCATTTCTAAAATCAGCATGCATCATCTTACAATCAGTGATGTCCTAATAATTGGTTAGCAGTATTTTTCTTTCTTAGTGATACATAAAATAGCAATGCCTCTTGTAATGGATAATGTCTTATATTCAAGAAAACAGAGTATTACAGAGTAGTCCAATGTTTGGCCACTTTGTGAAAAAGCTCTTTGGAGAATACAACAGCCAACCATTGTGTGAAAAACACAGTCACTGCTACTACGATACAAATAGGATTTATATTTAATTATTCAGAAGCTAAAGGAAATCTATTCTTCTCTCCCAAGTAGCTCTTAGTCTGCTATACAATGTTCTTCATGGTCTAACAATACCCAAATTTCAGTAGACACGAGATGCTTGAGACAAGGGTGCACCCAACTCCTCTGACGTGGTTAGCAGAGCACTTTACATGTGGTAGGTACTCAACTAATCGTTATTTATTAATTCATCTTTAACACAGATCTGTTAAAATAATGGGACACCTAGAGGCAATAGAGCTGGCCCAAAGCACAATCCGAATTAAGTTTGAGACATGAAGCAAAGAAATGTAAAACATTTTCAACCCAAACTCTTATCTCCACCAGTCATATAGCTGCTCTGTTAGCTGCTGTCTTATCATTACTATAATCAGCATTACCCTAACTAGCACTTATTAAGCATTTATTCTCACCAGACTATGTTGTGCTAAGCACTTTTCCTGAAATATTTAATTTAATCTTCAAAAATAGGGTTGTAATAGAGTCTGACTCCATTTCTTGATGCTTGATGGCTGACAGCTTATAAGCTTTACCCTCCCTTTCCTCCATCTGCCCCACATTTGGATAAGTTGGTAAGAAGGCCTGAGTGTTTCCCTTTTCGATACCCATGGGAGATTCAACCCACATGAGCCCTGTCTACATGCAGAAGCATTTACCCCAGTTTCACTCCCTAACCACAAGGTAGTCTTCCTTCCCTGTTCATTTAAGCTATTTCAGACCTGCTTGGGAAGCCCGCCCTGCTCTCTCCAGAAAATCTCATTATGTAAATAATAAATATTTTTGTACCTCCTTGTTTTGTGTGTCAAATCCAAACCAAATCTGCATGGAGAACCCATCCTGACTCTGGAGGGTGGTCAGAACAAGGATGGATACTACTATTAATCCCTTTAACCTTTGTGAAAACTGAAGTTTACAGCCTAACCCAAGGTCACACAGGTAGTAACAGAGCCAACTCTAGAGCTTTTGCTCCGAACCCCAAACGTTATTTTCTGCTTTTTGAATTACTGTTATGAGTCTTCCACCTGGTCTCCTTGCCTCTAATTTCTTCTCCCTGCAATTCCTTCTCCAAACAAAAAACAGTAGCAACTCATACCTGAATAGGTCATTTTTCTTTTCCCCATGGCTGCTCATGGCTACATACAAGGACATTCTGGCCCAGCCTACTTTTCTAAACTGAACTCAAATAACACCTCCTCTGTGAAGGCCTCCGCAGATCTCCTGTACTCTATACTATACTTTCACAAAATCTGTACTCTGCTCCATACATTCACAAAATCTTCTCCACACACTGTGTTGAAATTATTTGTTTACACATACATCTCCTTAACTGAACTCTGTGCTTCTAATACAGTGCCTGACAGAGAGAAAAGTTTAATGGCAGCAGAATGGTGTCACAGGAGCCTGATGAAAGTAGATACAGTTTTGTTCCAATCATTTAGGTAGCAACACTCATGCAAGAACATTATATTGCCACTAATATACATTACTCTTAAATTTAAATGAAATTTTTTCTTCCTATAGTCTTTGGATTCTCATATTGTACACTTAAATTTTGTAATCATAATAACCTTCCAACTATTCTCTTTGCCTTCGATTCCTCCTCCTTCCAATCCAAACTATGAATTTTCACGCAAAAGAAATCACTATCTCTAAACAATTGTCTGTTATCCATTTGGAACAAGAAGAGCATGTCTGTTTATGCCCTCGTTTAAGTTAGCAGATTCAATCTCCCCTTTAAACTACTGAATGAGGTGGTTCCCTGTGTAAGTGGCACCACTAAAAACAGACAAATGATGACTTTTCCGTTAAGAATACCATAGCCTAACAAGCTGCCCAGAAAGTAAAAAGATGTCACTTCCCTATCCTGAACATCATTATCTTACGTATACTTTCAGTTCTTCTACTCACAGAGCATTGTATAAAGAATAAATTAAGTGGCTTGGAAGAGTCTATGTCCTCTTTCTCAGAAATGGAAGGACCAAATCTGGGAATCCACAGTCAGGAGATGTGCCTCTGAAGCCTTACCTTGTTAAGCACAATACCATGCAACAGTATCAATCCTTGGGACCGTGCTTCAGTTATCAATACCAGGAGAGGACTCTAAATACCTCACCAATTTCTGCTAAGTTTCCTAGATCTGGAAAGTGGTTTTGCACAAACTCAGCTGCTAGGCGTTTTGCATAAACCCAACAGCCAGAGTATGAATCCAGTGAGACAGAGCACTTGCACAAGAAGTAATGTAAAAGTGACTTCATCATTCACAGATAGGCAGCATGAATCAACAGAAGTCTAGGATCCAATGTGAGCCTGTTCCCCAAGGCTCAGAAAAGCTGCCCAAGGCAGATGGTGTCTAACTGGGTTTTATACCCCAAGGGAGGTTGGATTGCTGAGGTAAAGTGGTGCAAGATATCCTGTTCTAGGAAGGTATGAGGACAAAGTCCAGGCTGTTCCAGACAGTTCTTCCTAATCTCAGTGTACTACATTCTCAGCACATTCTACAGTTATCCTGAGAACTACAAGCAGGAGGGGAAAGAGCTGGGTTTGCCAAGGCCATCCAACCTGTCCTTCTGCATAACAGATTCATTTCTAATCAATTACAGATGCTCCATTCCCTCTCTAGTTTGCCATATTTTCCAGCAGGAAGAAGGGAAGCCATAATCCATGGTGTCCCCTTTCCCAGTCCTCCATTCAGAAGGTCCATCCATCAGCCTCACCCCACTAAACTAAAAGCTTCAATATGTGAGAAAGACCACATACAACATCAACATCCTCCCAGAAGCGATTGATGACCTTGAATTAGCCCACTGAGAAATACTACAACAATTTTTTCTTAAATTACTAAGCTCATATTGTTGATTACAGTAATGAAAAATTCAGTCAAATAGCTAATTTTTTTTTTGTCTTTTTTGTGACCGGCCGCACTGCGCTCAGCCAGTAAGCACACCGGCCATCCCTATATAGGATCGGAACCCGCGGTGGGACCGCTGCTGCGCTCGCAGCGCCGCACTCTCCCGAGTGCGCCACAGGGTCGGCCCTCAAATAGCTATTTAAGTTCATCAAATAACTGATTTAAACCACTGAACTCACTTGCCTAAATTTGCTGAATATTCTAGCATTACATGGACAAAAGCAATACCACACAATGCTGAAAGCAACATAGTGGTGATAATGCAAATAGATACAGTTTTGTTTCACAACACATATGAACATACAAATTCAAAGATTTGTCTTAAATAATACATCACTCGGTTTATAGATAATAAAACTATTACCAGATGTCAGTATCTTTCCTAAAATTATTAAGTTATCCTTTTGCGAAACTGATATAATTAGTTCCCTGTTCTATCATTTGTACAGGTAATTTAACTTTAAAAGAAGTTTTTTTTTTTTTTATGGATCCTCATTGTTAATCTAAAACAATGCATTGAGCTATGACTCAGAAATTCACCTGAGTAAAGATGGTATTAATGCTGCTCTCAAAGGACTTCTAGTTAAACAGTCCGGTAATTACATAGGGAGGCAGCATTCTGGCCATTTGAAGATGGACTCTGCAAGCACGAATCAAAAGCTTATGTACCTTCAAGGAGCAACTCAAGGAGGAAATTGGATGGTGCTAAACTCCGTTGATTAAATGGACACAAAGGACCAAGCTTTTTAAGAGAGTTGTTTTTGGTATATATGTGGTGCTTTCCAAAAAATCAAGATCCAGCAAGGCTTGCAAATTCTCCATTTGTGCAGGTATTACTTAATTCAACCATGGTAAATCTGAGTTTGGGAATGTATGAAAACCAAAAACCAAAAAAGAGAAATGGAAAACTGATGTTAAAAACTTCCCCTTTAAGTCCCATCTACTTTCTTTGGCCTTCTGATTGGGTAAATGAAAATAATATTGTCTAATCACACCTAGGAAGATCTACCCAACAAATTGATGTGTGAAAAAAACAAATTTATGTACGACATAAAATTCAGAGAGTTTACAATCTGATGTAAGGCAAAACAAAAGGTTAAGCGTTATGTGCTTCTTCTTATGTGACCAAAATAAGTAGAAAGGATGAAAATGATTTCTAGAAGGTGAGATTTTAGATTTGATTTAATTTCTGGACTTAAATAATCTTCCTACTCATAGTGAATATCTCTATCCATTATGCCTTTTTTCTTATTTTAAACCTAAATTTAAAGGCAGTCTCCCCACGGACATGCCATAATAAGTATCATTTTAAGAGTACCTAAAGGATTTATCTTAAGACACTGAGATATATCTACATCCCTGGTGGCAAAATGAGTCAGAAGTCTGACCTAACAAAACCTAAACAGAAAATGCAAAATCATTCTTATGCTGGGAGAATATTAAAGTTTATTCCAATATTTGCTTCAACATGTAAGACATAGGGCAAGAAAGAGATCAGGAGGAGAGAAATCTCTTGCTCATGTTGTTTGGGTTTTTATGTGTTTGTTTTGTTCTATTTTAATGTTCTGGCTATTAAAGGAAAACAAAATAGAAAATTACATAAAGCAGAGAGAAGTTGAGAGATGCCTCATGAACAGGGATTGAACAGTAACCAATGAGACAATTTAAAACAATTTAATAATAACCCAGGAGTCTAAGTCACCAGTGTGCTGTAGAAATGTAATGCAAGCCACATACATAATTTTAAATTTTCCAGTAGCCCACCTTTTTAAACAATGAAATAAAATTGCTAAAATTAATTTTAATGATTTATTATAATTATATAATACATTATAGTAACATATATCAAAAATTATATAATATATTATTATATTATATAATATATTATAGTAATATATATCCAAAGAATTACTATTTCAACATTTAATCAATAGAAAAATATTAACTAGATATTTTATATTATTTTTTTACACTATGCATTAGTTTGCTAGGGTTGCCAAAACAAAATGCCATAGACTTAGTGGCTTAAACAATGGAAATTTATTTTCTCACAGTTCTGGAGGCTAGAAATCTCAGATTAAGGTGCTAGAGTGGCCGGGTTCTGGTGAGGGCTCTTTTCCTGGATTGCAGACAGCCACCTTCTTGCTGTGTGTTCACATGGCAGAGAGAAAGATTTCTCTGGTGTCTCTTCATAAAAAGGCACTAATACTATCAGGATTCCACCCTTATGACCTCATTTAACCTTAATTATTTCCTTACTCCAAATAATGTCACATTGGGGGTCAGGGCTTCAACATATGAACTGGGGGTTGGAGGGCACACAATTCAGTCCATAGCACACTAAGTCTTTGAAATCCAGTATGTATTTTATACTTACAGCACATCTCAGTTTGGACAAATCACTTTTCAAATGCTCAATAGCCACAAGAGGATACTGGCTACTGTATTAAACAGTACAGATCTCAATAAACAGTTGTTGGCTTTAGAAGTCAGAGCACCTCTGAAATTGAGAGCTCCAGAGCAGAGCTAAGAGCATGATTATTAGGTAGAAGGAAGTTATCCCAGGAAGAAGCCTGGCCAGTGGCCAACTCTGCCACAGCCAGAAACTAATGTTTTCCTGGGGGCAGCCAGGGAAACTGATGACACAGCATAGGGGAAAATAATTCGTCTTTTATTTACTTTTATTATTATTTTTTTATTGAATCATAATTGATTATACATATTTTTGGGAATCAAGGTTGACATATGTTGATAAAATCAATATTACTAGTATGTGTATTGTTACAAATTGTACTAATTCTTTATGCCCCTGTTCAATCTCTCCCTATACCCCTCTCCCTTCCCATTCCTACCACTGATAACCTAAGATTTCTTCTCTCCCTCTGAAAGACCAATGGTTACTCTGTTGATTTGTTGCCTAGATGATCTGTCCAATGCTGAAAGGTGTGTTCAGGTCCCCCAATATTATCACAGAGCAGATGCTTCTTCTGTCACTCTGGAATGGGCTTTGTGGAGAGAGACATCCTATTCTTTTCTTTGGTCTCTGCTGGTGACTCTCCTTGTGTCAATGCACTCCAGTAGCTGGTGGACAATCTTCATGGTGGTTGTGACTTCTAGCCACTTTTGCAGCAGCTGTGGTTACTGTGGTGGCTGTGGTCTGCCACCCGCTTGGAGGTGATGTTTTTGGCATGCTCCTTGGTGCTAGTGGTGTGCCTGGTTGTGGGGTGGTCTGGTCCCCAGATCCACACCCTGGGCCCCCAGGGGGGCTCCAAGGCACTGACAGTGTGCCTGATTGTGGGCAGGGGGTCTGGTCCCTGGCTCCATGCCACAGGTCCCCTGGTGGGCCCCAAGGTGCTGTTGGTGTGCCTGGGCCAGAACTAATTTTTTGTCCTTTGCTTACTTCTAAAATATGGGCACTTCCTGTGGGAACCAGTACTTGAGCTATGTGACTGAGCTAAATTGCTGCTTTGCTGCTGTTTCCCCAGGGAAGACTTTTTGTGCAGCTCAGGGTTTAATGGTTGACCTTATAGGTACTTACAGCTCTCCAGAGACCTGGTGCTCCTGGGTTGTGTAAAAATTCTGATCTGGGCCTGAATCTTTTCATCAAACTGCACCCCATGTAATTCTGCATTTCCAACCAGTCTTCTCTGAGTGGTCCTGCGCTTCTTGAGGGGCAGATTGGCTGTCCTTGCTGTGTCACAGTGTTCTCCTGCTGGGCCCATCTCCCCCACCACCCGTGCTCCAAACACTTCCCATGGGATGGGCCCTGTGCCAGTCCCTTGCAATGACTCACCGGCCTCTGAGTGGCTTCCCTTTTTCAGCTGTTCTGGCTCCTCTCTCCTGCGTGGGTCCATGGGAACCCTCTTAGTGGTCTTGCTGTCCTGGGGTCCACCAAGACCCTCTTCTCCCCTGCCACCTCCAAGCAACTCCATCTGAAGGGCACAGCTGCAGCTTCTGCTGGCTCCTGCTCCAAGCACTCGGCAGTTCCAGCCTTAAAGTGGCTGCGGCCGAAAAGGCTCCAAGCAGTTTTTTCTTTGTCTCCTCATGCCTTCTCCCCCTTCATGCACTCCACAGGCCTCTCCTGCTCTTCCCCTGAGCTCCAGTAGCCCCAGCTCAGCTGTTGTTACATATTTATAGTTGTAAATTGGTTGATTTGTGGGAGAGAGTGACGCTGGGGACCCTCTATTCCACCATCTTGACTAATTAGTCTTGAGGACCTAACTGTCAGTGCCCAAAGTTTGTTGACAAAATTAAAGGTTCCCTAGCCATCCAGGGTCAGCTAAGAAAATGATAGCAAGATTCCTGGACTTGGCTCACTACAAGGTGTGCACAGGCTAGCCCGCCTCTCAGTGCAGCCCACTGTAAGCTTCCAAAGGACTCTGACTACAGGCATGGACTTGGGAGGGGAGAGGGCTCTTGGACAATGTGCCTCCATGGAAGGATTGGTATAACTGGCACTCTTCATCGAGTGTAAACAACCATAACGAACACACCAAATTCAGCCACATTACATTCTGTTTACCACAACTCCAGGCAAACTGAAAGCAAACAAAAATGATGAAATAAGGAAACAATTACCTAAGAAATAAAAAAAATCCCTTTATTTCCATAGAATCAACAAACAATAAATAAATCAATAACCACACCTGCTGCAAGAACAACACAGGTTATGCATATAACTTACATACACCAAAGATTCAAAAGAATCCAGAAAAACGTTTTAATTAATTAAGAATATTGCATGGCTCATCGAACAGCTGATACATTCTGTATAGAGTTCCCAATTTGCTTGGTTATTTTTTATTCTACCTGTGGATTTTTATGGATGTTCTTTTCTCACGGTTATAGTCACTCTCAGGGACTCACGGGGCTTTGACCAGCCTGAGGCAAAATTGTGACGAGTGCCTTTGGCAGTTCCGCAGCCTTCCTGGACTCGAGCTGCCTGCTCACCCTTCTTTAGCAGGTCCCCATGGCTTCCCAGCTCCTTAGCCTTCACCATCCCACAAGGACAAGCTGGTAGGCACATTTGCACATAAACATTAGTAGCTGCAGTAGAATCTGTTGTTCTGCCTGCCCTGCATCCCTTCTCCTTTCTTCTGAGAACAGCCCTGCTTTACTCCAGCAAACCATCCCTTTCTCACTCTCTGCTTGTGGTCGAGGTGGAACTGACGCTACCCACAGACTGCAGGGTTGATCTGCAATCAATCCACATGTTGATCCTTGAGCCACAGTGACTGGTAAGGAAAGGGCACATGAACAGAGTCAGCCAGGTGAGCAGTTCCCTCCAGGACTTTACCAGGGGCCACAGGGAAAGTTCTGTTCTTCTACTCAGGCTGCTGAGACAGCAGTCTTGCCACCAGTTACACTGTAAAATTGTCAGAATCAGAATGGAGCCACTTATGCCAAACCTAATGGGATGGAGTCGGGAGGCCATAAAAGAGGGGCTCTCACGTACACATGCCTATGATAAAAATTATTACAAGAATTCTTTGAAAACCACAACCTTGCACAAAGGCCACCACAACCTTACACAAAGAATTCTTCTGCAAGGACATCTGTCCTGCAATTGGCTATCCAGCCTTAAACTGATGTCACCTTTGTTATTGATCCTTGTGGCCAAGGATAATTGTTCCAGAACAACTTATGTACCCTTCCTCAATTTTCCTTTAAAAGTTTCCCCTTGCCGTGGATAGATCTATGATCCATTCTAGCATGCATATCCTAGATTACAATCCCTTGTTTATTCCTGAAAAACTCATTTTTTTTTCAGTTACTTAAGCCCAGAGTAGAAACTGTCTCAATAAGCCAGATGCTATTCATTAGAACAAGTCTAGGGCTGGGTTCTCACATCTCTGAGATGAAACAACCACACCGCCCTCCTACTGAATTATCCTCCCAACCATTGAAACTAATCTCCTTGATTAAAGCATCCCCTTCATCCAAGAGTCTTTAGGCTAAAGTCACTTTTCTCTAACATCTAGCTATACAGTTTATCTTCCTGCTCAAAACTCTTTCATGGAATCACAGTAATATTTAAAGTCCTTAGAATTGCCACCTTGTCTGGGAAGCCTTCCTAAACAGTCCCTCTTCCCCATCGCAGGGTTTATACCTCTTTGGCGGATCCAATATTTTATATGTCACTCTTCAATGATAGCTATTTATGTGTCTGTATTGTCTCTGCCTAATTCTGCGTGGTAAATTTCTTGAGATTGGGAACTTTGTCTAATGCATCTTTAAATCTAGGCATGTCCTGGCAGAGAACAGACAAAAGCCATCAAGATGTACTAGAATGCCATGACCTCTACAACTGGCACCAATTGTTCTTTCCACTGCTCTGCACACCCATCCCTGTCCCTCTGTTCCAGCCACATAAGATGGCTTAGTTGGACTCTTCGGGGTTTACCCAGTCCAACAGAAATAATTGAGTTCTATGTCACGAACATGCAATGCAACAGGAAAGACAAATATCCCATGCAGGGACTGGAGCTAGAACATGGCTCTAAAGCCAAGGCAGCTCCAGACGTTGGCAGCGGTCATGGGGAAACCTTTCTCTAGCATTCTGCACATGACATGGCACAGCTTTACTCTACCCATTGCAGGTCCTATCTGGCCTCCCCACCCTCTATTATCTACACTTTTTTCTACTATATAGTTTCTGATTCTTCATAACCTCAACGTCTTCCCTACCTCCTGGTTTCTCCTGGTACACACATACTCTCATCTTCGCTTTCGAAAGCTAATTGCTGATTCTCTCTTTATTTCATGACGAAATTTCCCATGATCAATACCTTGATCAACCCAGCTCTTCTTCCCTGTCTGTGTGGAGCTTTTCAGGCCAGGACATGGGCCAGCTATGAATTGGCTACTTTCAGATCAGCTGCCCCTGTCTGGTCCAACTAACTTGGCCAATAGGAGCAGAGTCACATGACACAACACATGTCCTCCTAGGGCCACCAGAGTCATAAACAGAGCGGTCATCCTTAGCAGAGGCAGGATTATGTCAGGCACCCTCTGATTGTCCAAAATGCCCAACAATATCATGACACTGTTAAATTGCTCTATTGATCAGAAATGCTCTTTCATCCATTTTCTCTGTTTCAAACCTCATCCTTTGTAAGATCCAATTCAAATATTGCATACTCTATACAAACTTTCCTGAATCTCCTAATTAGTATCAAACTCTCCTTTTTCTGCAATCCCAAAGCACTTGGTGTTTTTAATTTAGTATTTATCACACTCTGTCATAGATGGTAAACATTTGCATGTGTTTCATTTTCCTTCCGGATTGTAGATTTCTTAAAGGCTAGGACCATAGCATTTATATTTTGTTTCCCACAGTATACCTCATAAGAGCCTTGAAAACAATAAAATGTGAGTGAAAATTGAATTCTAAATGGGTATTAATTGTAAGAAAAATTTTAGAAATGAGATATAGTCAGCTATTGTCCCTGAATTATTTTCACTGAGCATAAACTGTCTCTAAAATATATCCTATTTCTGTTGCATTGCGTGTTCTGCTGCAGATTTCAAGTCACTCTGCTTCCTTAAGGCTTTAGTCAATTTCTTCTCAAATCCCTCAGGCTGCTCTTATCCTGAGACCTGGGAGGAAAGGCCCCATTCTCCAAGCCTCAATTTCAATCAGGGCAACCTGGCTGTCAAGATCCCCAGAGTCTAGAGATCAACTCATAGCTGCATCCTCTGTAAGAGCTTCTTCAGCAGCAAACCCCACTGAGACTCTGCTTCCTGAGTTCCTAAGTTTAGACTTTTGTTCAGAATTTCAAAAACTTGTAAATGTGATTTGCCACAGATGCAAAGTTGAAAATAAAATGAACTTTCACCTTTTCACGAAGATATGAAAGGGGCTTAATTTAGCTCAACAGCTAATAAACACTTCTGTTTCTTACATGACGAAACATCCAGCACTTTGCATGACTAATCGAACAATCTGGAATTTGCTTTGAAGGCTAAGCCATTCTTAATCATTTTAAGTTACTAAACTGGGAGATAATACTCCCAGTTGTTAAGGAATTTTAAAAGAGCCTCTACCACTGGATTGCACTTTCATAAAACAGTTTAAGCATCTGCTAGTCTTCTAGATGTAGAAATACCCAGCATTCTTGATTATTCGAGAAATTCGTACCTAATCTAAATTTCCTGGTCTGCAGCTTCCTATTCTCTCTTCATGCTTGTTTTTTCCCTTTGAAACTCCTTCTGGCAAAGGCTGAGTAGAACAGAGAGTGAAGGTGAAAAATTAAATAAAATTTTAAAACACACCCTGTTCATTTCATCATGGACATTAACTCCTCTTGGCCTTTTTTCGCTGAAAAGGTGTTTGGCACATAACATTTCCTGCTGCGATCACGCTGTTCTTTCTGGACGTGATGTTCTCACCTCCTCTGCTGGCTCCAGGTCTCAGTAGCTCCACTCCCAAAGCCCAAATCAAGCATCTGTCTTTTTTTAAAGTAAAGTTGGGTGGGAATGTGATTTGAACCCAATGACTAATAAAAGACTATCAAAAATTCATGCTCTAGTTTTACCTTGTAAAATAAACCATCCATTTTTTAAAAGACAAAAGTCCAGTTGTTTGCAAAGCAAAGTCCGCATCATGCTAAGGTCAAATACCTGGAAACTTCTACCTGAGAATTATTTTTTGAGATCTGCCACCTGTGTATACAGCAGTTCTCAAATTTTTTATCTCAGTATCCCTTTATACTCTTAACATTTGTAGAGGACCCCAAAGAACTATTGTTTAAAAATTAAAAGAGAAATTTTTAAATGTGTATCTATTCAATCATTTAAAATAGCAAATCTATTACATATTAACACTAGTAGTATAAATGTTGTTTAAAAAAAAAACAACTCTATTTTCCAAAACCAAAAAAAGATGTACAGGAAAGAGTGTCATTGTTTTACATTTTTTGCAAATCTATTTAATGTCTGGCTTAATAGAAAACAGCTGGATTCTCATATCTGCTTCTGCATTTAATCTGTTGCAAAGTGTTGTCTCAGTGGAAATCTCTGAAGAAAATCCGGCTTCATACAGATGTGGCTGAAAAGAGAGGACCTTGCAGATGTCCTAAAAAGCACACTTTGAGAACCACTGGCCCAAAGATACTTGTATATCTATAGCTAGAATACAGCTTTCATTGTGTAATTCTAATCCAGGCTCTTATTTCAGCAAAGCATCATTACTGAGATTTGAAATAGGCAGTCTTGAGTTGGAAAGCTGTCTCCATCACTTCTGCCACGTGCTCTTAGATATGATACTTTATCCCACCTGTAAGTAGAGTTGATGGGAGGCTTTAAGAATGCCTGGTTGGTATAGTAGGTACTTTATCAATGCCCATTTTATTCTTTTGCCCTCCCCCTCTTTGAAGGTTAATTTTACAGGTCAACTTGACCAGGCCACAGGATGCTCGATATCTGGTTAAACATTATTCTGAATATGTCTGTGAGGGTGTTTCTGGAAGAGATTAACATTTGAATTGGTGGACTGAGTAAAGCAGATGGCCCTCTCTAATGCGGGTGCACATCATCCAACCTCAGGCCCCAGGGCCAAATGGAACAAAAAGGCAGAGAAAGGAGGAATTCTCTCTCTCTGCTAGACTGCTTGAGCTGAAACATTGGTCTTCTTTTGCCCTTGGACTGGGATTTACACCAACAGCTCTCCTGGTTCTCAGACCTGGACTGAAACTATAACACTGGCTTTCCTGGGTCTCCAGCTTACAGACACCAGATTGTGGGACTTTTCAGCCTCCATAATTGCATGAGCCAATTCCTTACAATAAAACTCATTCTAAACAGATGACAGACAGACAGACAGACAGACAGACAGACAGACAGACAGACAGATAGATAGATAGAGTTCATGAGCAATACCTTATAGGTTCTATTTCTCTGGAGAACCCTGACTAATACCCTTTCCCTTTGCCTTTTTTCTTTGCTAATGTTCAGATCACCAACAAAACATGACGCTTGTCATGGGCATTTGTTTTATAACAAGCATTTGCTGTTTGTTGCTAAATATCCATGCCCTCTCCTTTTGGTTGCAGAGCCCTGTTTTCAATTCAGTGGTTTGGGTGGCATTGCCCTCCAGGGTGGGCTTAATTCCAGCAAAAGTCCATGATAACCGTACTCCAGTTGAGATAGGCCATCTGCCTGGCAAAATGATTCCTTCAAGGATAACATGAACCGAGCAGAAGAAAAACTTCCCCTCTTCCTCTGGACTGGATCGTGTGAAGATGTGAGGTGTAGGTTGCTATCACCATCTTGCTCCCATGAAAGGAGTTGGACAATGAAGGCAGCTGACATCCACAGAAAGCGCTGCCAAGGAAGGAATCTTCTGGACACTGAGCTGTAAAGCAAGCTGTCCCCAAAATCAAAACTTCCATAGGCATCTAGGTATGTGAGCTAATACATTCTCCTTCTTGAGTCTAGTTTGACTTGGATTTCCTATGACTTTTTATGCTGCAGAATCCTACCTGACACACTTGCCAATACAAAATCTTTTCTGAATTACTTCAGTAGCATCTCCTAAACTTGGCATCTCAGTGAACAAACTTGAGCTAGGGCTACTGTAGCCATCCAGTCACTACTAACACACACATGACCATGACTATGAGATGAGGTAGAGATAATATCATCCTAATGACATTGAACTGCTAAATCCATCTGAGTCAGTTGCCCTGCATTCTTCAATTATGTGGGCCAATAAATGACTTTTATGCATAAGTTGATTTGAGTTCATTTTTCTGTCACTTGTCACCAAAAGATTCCTAACCAAGACATTGGCAATGAAGGACTCTCACGTGGTACGGGATGATTTGCATAACCATTAATGCCCTAAGCACTGTGTCAAAATACCCCTGAATCGTTATCTTAAAAATCTTAGTGTTTGATTTCAGCTTGGGTGGTTTACTTAAGAAAATGTTGAAAAACAGTTTTTGTTCAGCGTGGCTTAACACAAAACCTACTTCCCTTACTTCCATATTTGCCTTGGTTGTCATCATACTACATCACAGGCGTGGAACCTGCTGATTTTGCAGACTCTAATACATATGTTGATATACCTCGCCCCTTTTCCAATTTTCTAGCAAGTCCCTTAAGAACTTCTTTTTTAAATGACTGGAATTTCCTAAGTGAAATTTCTTCTCTCAGCCTCACCGTAAGCAGAGATGCATTTAGAAAATTCTGATGCATGGAAGGTATTTTTGAAACTTGTCATCTACCAGGAGAAAATATCCTACCACATTTCAGCTAAGCTATTCCCAGAGGGCCAGGATCAACTAAATGCAAAGAATTGCCACTTTACTTTTCCAACATAAACTGTTCTGCTTGGTTCTCAGCCTTAAGCGTGTTCCCCAAAAATAAAAAAAGGAGAATCTCCTTATGAACACCTCCCTCCCAGTTCTCCCCTGGTGTGGACAGCCTACTGGCTTTAACACAAACCTATTCTATAGAAATGCAAGGAGAGTTAGCCATCATAATAGAGACTTGGGCCATGGAGATAAATCAAGACTGAACTGGACATTGTGTCTGAATTATCTGACTTGGCCGACAAATCACACTCATCAAAGAATTTCCAGTTTCCTGTTTGCTTTTGTACTATGCTTTATCAGGCTGTCATATCATAAGGAAGCTGATATTCTCTCTCCATCCTTTACACACCAAATTCCTGCCAACTATGAAAGGATCCAAATTTCATAGTGCCTAAAGTTTATACCATTTGGGGTCCCTCTTTCAGAATTCAAAATTAAAAATAAAATTTTGGAAGTGGCTGTACAAGTGAGGAGCCTTGAGGCTTACATTTCATTAGCTTCCTGGGAAATCTACCACTGCCCCTCTCCAAGAAGGGATGGGATTCTAAGACACAGAGCACCTTGCACATGTAGGCACTTAATAAATGTCTTTGATTACCAAGAGATAGAGCTTTTTCTACATTCCTACAAGTTTTTTTCTGCTCTATATTGGCTTTTGCATGGAAGGAGGGGAGATGACTCTACTTTCCTGGGAAGCCAACAATTAGGAAATTCTCAAAACCTGCAACGAAATGCAAGAGAATTCTAAAATGTTCTTTTTGAAAGAAACATCAACAACTAGAATACCAAAGCTTGTTTTCTAGACAAAGAAACAGAGCTCAAAATGGGCCAAAGACTGTGTAGTTAGCAGGACGTCTCGTCTAGAGGACTAGAACTCAGGCTCTGACTCCAGATGTATGTAGAAGCCAGAGCCCGCCCACATATCCCCCTATCTTCTGTCTCTCAAGGCTCAGCCTTGTCTTCCAATAATCAAAACAAAAAGACAACTCTCCCTTACACATTTTGAGAAAATGATTTCCACAGATCTGCTCTTTGGAAGAGAGTATTTAGAAGTATTGTAACCAGTTTGAGTATCAGCCTAGCCATTTGCTGGCTGTGTAACCTCGGGACCAGTTCCTGAATCATGCTGATCCCACAGTGCCTTCATCTGTGAAGTAAAATCGATGCACTTGCTTGGCAAGGTTGCAGTTTAGGAGGTCAAATTTTCCCCATAGGACTTCCAGTTCATCGTGCAGACCATGCAAATGGATGTGCCTCAAGTCCTCCTGAAGCCCCCTGAATAAAAACAGTGTAGAAGTACAGAATGGAACCCACCATAAAAGTGAAGAGGATAGTCACCAGCAAAGGAGAGATTTCAACCAATTTCAACAAATAGCTAGAACATGGAACGTGAATAGCGTCAGGCAGACAAAAGAAAGACATTCAAGAAGCTGCTACCTTTAAGGGAGGAGATGAGGAGTAGAATGGAGTCTACCCAGCAGAACCTCAAGCTCTAAAGAGGGCTGTGGGCTCAGAGTCAGCAGATTCTATCCAGGTAGGAGTGAAAGGTGGGAGATCAACGGGATATCTCTAAACTGCACCTGTGCACCGCCCCAAATCCCCACCCTCACCTCCTCTTTCCACCCTCGTTCTCAGGGACCAGGTTTTATTTGGAGTAAAATATCGATACTTCTGCAAATCAAACTGAACAAAATACAGGAAAGATAATGCTTGTGCTTTGGCTATTGACTGATGTCCCCGAGTAACACCTTCTCTTAACTAAAGTATACCAGCCTCCCACTGGGAAGACATTGCACAGCCACACGACGGAGGAAACCCAAACTAACTACCCAAAACTTTTTTCCTAAATGCAAACATACAATCAAGGACCATCAGGTGTAGAAAGAGTACACAATAGCACAAAGATAAATAAGTAACAAGATAACTAAGCAAAATAACTAACTCAGAAGAAACACAGAAAATTCCAAAAGCAAAAAAGACATGTTGTAACCAATCCAATTATTATTAAAAGAGATCCAAGAAGCTATTACATCTAAAAAATAACAATGAGAAGCTGTGAAAAATCGAAGAACAAGAAATAGATTTTTAGGGATTAAAAGTATAATTGCCTAGATTAAAAAGACATTTACGGTTTCTAAAGCAAAGTTGAGCAACTCTCCCAGAATGTACTCGTGATAAGACAAATAAGATAAGATGAGCTGGCCGGTTAGCTCAGTTGGTTAGAGCATAGTGCTGATAGCACTGAGGTCCAGGGTTCCATCTCTGTCCTGGCCAGCTGCCAGAAAAAAAAAAGAAAAAAGACAGATAAGACAAGGGACTAGAACAGAAATTTAGGAGATCTGACATCTAACTAACAGAAGTCTGAAAAACCTACCAGCGGGAGAACAGAAACCAGAAATATTTTAATAGAACATGTCAGGGGAGAAGAAATAAAGAAAGGGAGCAAAGGAGCAGAAGGAAGGGTCTGCAGTGAACCTCTCAGGAGAACCGAGCTCTTAGGTACCATCTGGATAGTCACTGTATCTATATACCACTTTAGATACCATTTGGATTGTTACTATACACATGTATCACAGTATATTCCCCATAACTGAGAGGTCTTATGTTATTTGTACATTTCCACTCTGGACAGGTGTCAGGACCAAGGCTTGTCTCTTGGAGTCTTTTGAATTCCTAAACAAACACACACCTAAGTTAAATCAATGTGATTTCTATGTGAAACAACTTCAAGACAAATCCTCAATTTCACTGGCCCTTTTCTAATTACATTGTGATCCCACGCTCCTTCCACACAGAAATTCTGAAGTCACCTGGGCTCTAGCCATCCCAGGTGGCCTTCAGTCCCCTTGATGGAGTTGTTCAAGGGACACATACTATCCTGTCTCGCTCTCCACTCAAACTCAGCCATCTCAAACAGTTTAACGAACCTCTGCTCGATTTCCTTCCATCCATTCAAAGCCAGTAGACAAATTCTCCTTATTAAGAAAACAGCTCCTTCTACAAGGGCTTAATCATAACAAGAGCTTCCTCTGTCAAGGGCTTGTTTTATTCCAGGCACTTTCTATGTGTTTGTCTAATCACCCCTGCCCTGCAGATAGATACTATTATACCCAATTTTTAAATGATAAAACAGGCTGAAGGGGCTTAAATAATTTAGCCAAGGAGAAAAAGTTAGGAAAGAAGCAAGGATTTTTGCCTAGGGTTATTGACTTCAAAGCCCAGGCTTTTCACATTTCACTGCAGCACTGCCCTGACAACTTCTTTTTATGTCAACCCGGTTTTATTGTTTTAACAATCCTATGACGTAAGCTATTAGCCCCATTTTACAGGCGAGAATACTGAGGCCCATAGAAGTTAATTTGCTGTGTATGACAGGATGTATTCGGTGGTCACAGATTCTCGCTACCACCGCCCCTTGTTTTTAATGCCACTTTTCTGTTCAATTTTTACCATTTAATAAACATTGTACCCTTATGCTATATCAAGTGTCACTATAACTGTGACTTTTTGGTTCTGTTGCCAATTGAGTCATGGCCAAACTCAACACCATCCTTAATCCAGCCACAACACCCACCTTCCCCCCTGCCAGGCAGGTCCCCTGGCATGCCCTCACACTTTCCATGCTTGTCCCCATCTTTAAACCTTCGCCTAGGCTCTACTTCTTCCTGGGACACTTCTATCTGCACAAATTGCTCCCGTCATTGCAAAGCTCATCTCAGATTCAGAGTGAGCATTTCTCTCTCCTAACCCTGAGAGCCCCCATAGTATTTATTTTTGCTGCCTTACGTGTTGGGCATTTATAGTTTTCAATCAGCCCCCTTGTGTGTACTTAGCCCCTGTGATGGCGTTCTGTTTTCACACCTGTAGAAACTCTTCACCATCAAGGATGAAAACACATATTTCTTTACACCTTCCCCATGGCCAGAACTTTGGGCCTAAAAGATGCACAGCTCCTAGTAGACGCTCAACAAGCACTTGAAGAAGTGACTTTATAGTTTTTCAGTTGTTTGTCTGCAAGTCAAGCATCGCTCTTCCCCTGTTATTTAACCTGTCTTGAAAGCTTGCCAGGTTTTCGTGACTTTCCTTTGAGTCATCTGCTTCTCTCCCCCACATTTTCCAGGCTGATTTTTTCCACTGACCTGGTGTTCTGATGTGCCCTGTGCATATCCCTCATTTGTCTTTACTTTCTGCTCTTTCACAAAGCAAAATGTGAAATGATCCATGCTTGCATTGGCACAGTTCAGTCTTGGGTTTTTTTCCCCCCTCCTAACTAAACCATTCATGTGGAGGAAGCTTTTGATCCAGGATTCAGATATTCAGTCACATTTTACATAACCAGAAACCATGCTAGGTGGTTATGTAAACTCTGGTTTTGACTTGAATAGCCAGACAACAGTCTTTACAATTTAGGTTAAAGCATGTTGTCAGCTTCCATTGACTTCTGATGGTCTGAGTGTCGATGTGTTCCACAATAGTGCTGTCAGAGACTCGTGGGTGTGTCCGGGGAGAATATTTGAAGACAAAAAAAATATATATTTTCTAGACCATTCTTTGGAATGTGTTGTCATTATCATATAAAATGCTTAAGAAGAGAACAAGCTTGCTCGCACAGGTTAAGGCACAACAGCTAGAGAAAAGACAGCCCAGACGAAGCGTCCCACTGCAAAGCAAGGCACAAAGTCAACGTTCAAGGAGAGTGCCCTCCTTCATATTAAAGTGTCGGGTGAGTGGCCACTTCTTCAGACACTGGGGAAGTGCGGGACATTTTGTGATTACAAATGATCTTTTATTTTGGCAAGGACTGCTTTCTAAAATACATTCACCCTCACTTAGCCGTGAGAATTCTGACTATTTCTGAAAGGAAATGACAATCAGAGGAAAAAGCATGGAGATGACAAACGGAGAAATTGAGAAAGCAAAACACAACTTGGCCCAAGATCACACGAAGACATAAGTGGGCCACTGCATGTTTCAAACCAAATATCCTATCTTTCGTTTCTGGCTCTTTAATTTGCCTTGTCCTGAAGACTGTGTCATATCATACCGCTGGCTTCTCTAAAGAGCCTGATGCACAAACACACTTACGTGACCTTGGCTCATTCATTTTCCTAGGACCCTAGAAGCATCACAGGCAACAGTTTTGTGCCGTGGGACTTGACCCTTTGCTCAAATCACTATGAAGGGGATATGCCACATGGTTTCTATCCTCGTCTGAAAATGCAGAGGTCAGTGTGGCCTCAGTCGTAGTTTGCCTAACCTGGGGATGACGTTTGCCTAGTGGTTAGTGAAAGGAGCCTATGTTTTTTGTACTTTGAAGGGGATAACGGAGTAAACAGGCTGCCATCCCAGATTCTGCCTGGTGATCTGAAAGCCTGAGAACTCTTTCAGCCTGATTACTGGAGTGAGTTCACTCGTGCTTCCTGGTTAGTCACCTCAGTCAGTAAAAGTTAGCTTCCAAAATTAAAAAGTGCCATTCCCTATAGCAATCACTGAAAAGCCTTTAAGGGCTACTAGTACAAAATTCTGACAAAAATCTTTGCATCTGAAGTTGTTAAATTTAAAAGCAATGGCAACATTTGCAAAGTGGAAGGTAGGTAGATTTGACAGTAAAATATTTGAACTTTTTTTACATCAAACCAAAAAATAGTAATAACTCCACAAATGGGAAAAATATTCAGAGCTGCTATGTCAGAAAGATGGTTAATATTTCTACCATATGAATATTTCTACCTTATAATATCTCTACCATATACAAGTCCATAAGAAAAACACTGAGATACCAATAAATAAGTAGGTTAAGGACAAAAGGAATTTTACAAAAGAGAAAGTTTAGCAATAATGGCAAATGTAAAAATTATCAAACTCACAAATAATTAAAGAAACAAATAAAAAATTAGAAATTTTCTGTTACCACACAGCTTTTTTAAAAAAATAATAATACTCAGTAAGAGTTTGATAAAACAGGCATTGTATCTCTGGCATGAAAATGTCTTATAGCAGCTTTGTAAAGAATTTCAGCTGAAATTATTAAGGACCTAGGAATTCTATTTCTGAGAATCTATCCCAAAGAAATAATTTAAAATATGGGACTATATGAACACATGTTTACCAAAGTATTCCTTGAAGGAGGGACAGATTGTACAATTTAGTATATGTTTCCCATTACTTAAAAATTAAGAACAGTTGACACTTTTGTACCACTTGGTCTGTGCCTGCAACAGTCCTAAGGGTATATATGATAAAATCATTTATCTTCATAAAAATACTATTAGATGTATATATTATTATTATCCCATTTTATAGATGAGAACACTAAGGCAATACTTAGAGGTTCAATAACTTGCCCAAGGTTGAACAGTAAGGGGTGGGTGCAGAACTGGCATCAGGGGTTATTTCTCAACTACTACAGTCCCTCTCTTACTGCATAATATTTTTATTGTAGAGAACTTGGAAAATACAGGTAAATGTGACAAAAAATTTTAAATTCACCCATAATAATTGGAGATGACCACTAGTTCCTTTTAGTCATTTTGATATGCATATATGATATCCTATTAAACAGTTTTATCTCATGCTGCATTTATTCAAAATCACATTGTAAGAATTTTTCCATTTTCTTCCATAAATTACTTGTCCTCTGCATAATATTATTGCATATAGATGTATAGGGCCATTTAGTTTGCCTCTGCTTTTAATTACTTTATTCAATGACACACATTAAACATGTTTATATGTAAATTTCTTTCAGAACTTCTGTTTCCTGAAAACACACCTTTCTGTTTTTTAGAACGGTTATCTTTAAAAAAGTATACAATCTTTAAAAATATTTGATGTATTTTCAGAGTGTTTTGCAGAAAATGTTTTATCAATCTATTTTCTTCTTAAGGGTATCTGACAACTCCCATACTGCTACACCCGACCAATATCATTTTTGGAAACCTTTGCTAATAGATAAAAAACAGTATCTCATTGCCACTTTATTTGTTGTTTTCTGTTCACTGATAGATATGAACCTATATCTATGTCTAGTGGCCACTTCATGTTTCTTCCTTTGTACAATTTCTTATTCATGTTCTTTGCCCATTTTTTTTAAAATTGGTGTTTCACATACTGATTATATGAGCTTCTTATACGTTAAAGATATTATTCCATTTTCACTGCCTTTTTATTACCTATATTTTTAAAGGCTTTGTTTACTTTATGTAAGTATTGTTTATAAACATAAAAATTTGGACACATGCCAACTGGAATAGGAAAATAGTAAGTACATCTGATAAGCTATCATTCAATAAGCAAATGTTTCTGAAAAGATGCAAATAATACAGAGAAATGTTTATTTCATGGTGCTACAGGAAAATGTAAGAAGAAATTGGTTGCTCAACATGATAAGTAAAAACAAACATTATGCGTAAGAAAGGATGGAAGAAAATAAACCGTTGACAGTGATGATTTTTTAGTATTGGGTATATTGGGTCTTTGGTTGATTTCTTTTTCTTTTCCTTTTTTTGGTAGGGGAGTAGTATTTCCCAAGTTTGTGATAGTAAGAAATCACTGTTTTGGGTTTGTTTGTTTTTTTACCAGAAAAGAAGCAATAGCTCCCACTGCAGGTTCGGATCCTACATAGGGATGGCCAGTGTGCTCACTGGCTGAGCGTGGTGTGGCCGGTCACAAAAAAAAAAAAAAAAAAAGAAGCAATAAACTAGAAGGAGGGAGAAGAGGACAAGGAAAAAAGATATGAGGGGTCTTCAAAAAGTTTATGGAAAGGGTCATATTATCTTCTAATTCTGTTTTCCCATGACTTTTTGGGGTACTCTAAAAGAACCAAAAAAGGGATAGTAATAAACTAATCCTCCACCCAGTGTTTGGCTTTGCTGTGAGCACTAAGAGAGCTTCTCTAGGAAGGTTCTTCCCACACTTGAATGTCTCCCTCTGAAAAGTAGCCAGAGGGGCGCCAGAAAATGCAGCTGGAGGCCAGGCACCAGGCAGTCTGTCTTCCCTCAGCGTTTCTGGTGCTCACCAGGGGCAGCCTGGACCCAGTATTCTCACAGACCAGAGGGGTCAATGCAACCCCAGAACACAAGAGGGATGGACTTAGGTTCCAGGACTTGGGGACTGTCCGCTAACTCCCAACTGAGGGAAGTTGAACCAGCAGCTGGAAAGCACTGGCCTCAGGTGCACACAGACCACACCTGCACCAGCTGCCACCGCCCAGCTGCCAACGGAAAGGAGGTCAAGGCAGGCTGTTAACTGGCTGCACAGCAAGGGCGACTTATGTCCATCCAAGGGAGTCTTCCAACTCTCTTTTCAGTAGTTTATGTTTTACCTTCTCAGGTATTATTGTCCCCTTGTGACAGGAGGACCACAGACCTTTACAGCTATGACCACAAGCATCCTTTTTTAAAATTTCCTGTTGAACTCAAAGTATTTCCCCCCAAATCATTATGTTCCTCAAAGGGAAGAAAGGGCGTGAAGGACAGGAATTTTAATCCCCACATTACTGGCCATTGCACGGGTCCTTAACCCTGGCTGCACATTGGGATTACCTGAGGAAATTTACCAAACTACTGCTGCATCTAGAGACTAATCAGCACCATAGGTGATTCTCATGTACAGCCAAAGTTGAGAATTTCTATGCAAAAGTGATGAGTTAAAGCAATTTAAGTGAAGACAGCTAATTCCAAATGAAGGGTTTAAGAAGCAAACCCAGTACATCTTGTGGAGCTGGAACATTTGTAATTGTGTAATTCAGTTCAAGGGTTTCCATCATTTCGGGCTGCATGTCTATGAACAATGATTTTCCCCATTTTCAAAGACAGCAGAGAAAGGATTAAATATCTTACCCAATGTCCCCTCACTAATACTGGATGAGGCACAGATAGATGGAATAATATAATGGGAGCCTAGGGCCGCAAGCCACAGCCCCAGCATCCTTGCTATTAATAGAAAGCTATTTACATTGGAGTAGAAGAGCTTTTTAATGGAATCGGTGTATGTGCAGAGTAGTGTTAAATCAGTGGAAGACTGAGAAAATATTGGGGGGGAAGTTCGCCGCTCCTCTCATTATTAATTTGTAATGGGTCTTTAATACAGCAACAAATGAAAACATCTTTGAATACCTGTTAAGCTAATAGAAATAATGAGAGAAAATCAGTGTACTAAACAGCATTTTAGAGACAATTACTAGACATGAATTTCATAGTGAAAATTCTATCAGAAACAAACCCAAACAAAAACTCTATCTTTAACAAAGCATATGGCCTGATGTTAAAAAGTATTATCAGACCAAAAAGAAAGTTAAAATGACATATGTATATGAGAATCTTACCAGTTAATGAATAGAATACAATCAGTTCAGTGATTTAAAGCTTAATTGGTAATTTATTGTATTTACAATTTTATAAATTGAAAGGAGAAAATAATAAGAAAAAACTACACGAGAAGAAACAAGAATGGGGAATTTGGTGATTTAGATGTATATTTACATGGAAAAATGTCTCAGATTCCCTGGATGATAAAATGTCTGTTGAAAGAAACATAAAAGGGAGATGATGGGAAATTTAATAAACCCAAATTACTGAATGTGTTTCTTTCCGTACTACAATTTGGTTGTGGTCACACATAAGAGATAAAGACCAAAAAAAAAAAAAAAGTAGCAAAAGAAGAAAAAGTTTAATTTTCTTCCTAAAAAATATCTTGTAAACAGGCAGTAAAATTTATTTTTAAATAGTTGTCCTCTTTTGCGTACATTTGTATTTTGTTGACATAAAAGGCCAGATATGTAAAGCTAAGGAATCAAGCCAATATAATTAGAGTGGGAACTAAACTTGGGTGGGGGCGGTGGGCAGGGAAAGACTGTGGGGTGGGCTTGTTCTATTTTCTGTTCACAAACCTATGTTTAAGTGACAAGTTCAGAGAAAAAAACTCCTGCTCTGCAGCTGGAGACAAGTTCAGCAGGTTTCTGGACCAAAGAGTGAGCTCACGGAAATGCCAATCTATCTGCAGTCAACTATTAGTAAAACAGAGTAGATGACAGATTTGGAAGGACCCACTGAAAGTCTGGTTGAAATATTTAGTTGCAAAAGAACACCAACAGAAAAATACAACTGGGGGGAAAGGAGCCCTGGTCATGGCCCCAAACAGGGCTAGGAGCAGACGTCTGAACTGGTCGCGATCTAAGCCAAGGGGACGTGCTGACTGGCTGGTGCATCCACGTCCCCGGCCATGTTGCCTCAAAATGGAGCCTCCCCACAGCTGTTGGGACCAGCTTGTGGCGCATTGTTGTGTCTGTTAAATATAATTAAGAACTGCTTGCTCTAGGGGAAATGAAGGATTTGATTAAGGGGGAGTGTTTCTTCTCTCTTTCTTCTTTCTTGTTTTTGTTCAGCTTTATCCAAATTTTCAAAACTGTGTTTTAAATCATGTCATGTTCTGGAGCAATTTCCACTTTTTGTTATAGACAACCAAATGCTAAGGGCGCATATTTATGGTGTGTGTGTGTGTGTGTGTGTGTGTGTGTATGTTAACATGGGATAAGGGAGGCTTGGAGAGGGGGACCACATCCCAAACTGGCTTATTTTAGACCCCCAAAAACAAAAATCTCATAAAAACAAAACTGACTGAAGCAGATTATGAAGAACTCTGAGCAAACGCCAAGCCGCCTGGTCCCCAGGCTCTGAATGGCATTTGCACTCCGCAGCTATAATTTCTTTGTTAACAAGTAAATCCTCCCAGTTCTCTCTGTGGCTTCTGAAGTGTCACTGTTATATACCACTAGGGAACCACCGCAGAGGGTGGGCTGGGGAGGGAGGGGACGTGACACCAGCCATCAATCTTTTACAAACCACAAGTTCTAAAAGAGCACTGGATTTATGAGCAGACAAGACCAGAGAGCCCCAGCCGAGAAGTGAAAAAATCATGGGATTGGGATCGAACATATGAGAACCAAAGCACGAGGACGGAAAGATGGCAGGGCAAGATAGCCCTTCCTTGCAGGTGAATCATTCTGATTGCCATCAAACCTGATTTCGAGAGCATTCCACAGCTTTTTTTTTTTTCCTTTAAAAAGGATCAAAAAATAGGACATGCCAATAAATGTGATCAATACTTGGAGAAGGCTTATAGTTAGCTAATATCCCAATAGGATGTTTGTATTTATGTGACTTTTGGTGGGGTACGATTGCGTAGCTTCTCTGTGGAATATGCAGGGCCTTGAACATAGGAGGCATTCAACAAATGTGAGCACATCAAACTGGTGACATTCTAGATAACTGGGGTTAAAAAAAAACTGTCTCCTCCCTTCTCCTCTATTGTCCTATCAATTATCAAATGTTTTTGGTACATCCCCCTACATGTTTTTAAATCAGTTTCTCTTTTCCCATTCCAGAACTGCACCCATTCCCACAATTGCCATGTGATGCCTCAAACATCACAACACCTGCTTAGCCAGTCTGCTGGCTCCTAGTTTATCAGATGACTCTTCCTCAGCCTTCCCCAGCTCAAAAGCTTTCAATCACTTTCTAGTGTCTTTGGGATAAAGCTCAAAACCCACTGCTGTCATCGTGGGCTCCTCACAATGTGGTCTCACCATGCCCGTCCAAATTTTCAACAAACTTTAAAAGGAAGATTCAGCTTGTATCAGGCCATTGTCTCTGGCCTTTGTAGCGACCTGTGCATTTCCATTGCCATAACTTTGCTTTTGTATTTACCCACCAACCCCACCTAGAATGGGTCTCACATTCTCTCCTTTTCATCTTTCTGTCCACCCTTGCTTCAGGGTGAAGCCCCACCTTTTCCATGGAACCTGAGCCCCTCTCTTTGTCCTGAGGGAGACCCTCAGAATTCAGTGGCTCAGAACCACCTGCTTCACTATCCCCACCCATTCCAGGCCGTCACCCTCCAGTATAATTTCTTCTCTCAGACATTGCCTTGCCTTCTTGTCTACTCTCTATTCATTTGTTAATCCATGCCTTCATTCACTGATCATTTACTGACTACATATTGCACTACCTATACAAGGTTCTATATATAGAAAAATGAATGAGTCTGCTATAAGGACTCTCCTAGTCAAAGGGAAGAAAAATCATAAAGCACTATGCTTAGTTCAATAAAACTATCTACATTATGCATATGATCTTTCTCATTATCAGGATCTTAAGTTCCTCGAGGCCAGAGACTATACCATGGCCTTCTGTTGTGGTCCCTATTAAGCTTATTGAGCATGTCACTAGGTTTTTGAAACATGCTCAGTCAATGTTCCTGGGCTCAAAATTATCTAGATGACTGTCTCAGCATTTCTTCAAAAGATTCAGGTCTAAAATGAGACTTACATAGAATATCTCTGAAAGGCTAAATATGTGATTTGGTTGTCTCAAGAAAGAACTGGTTGGCTGACAAATGGGGCAAGAACAGCACTTTCCCATGAACACATTGTTGCACTTTAGAATTTTATACCATGTGAATGAATAACTACTTGAAAATTAAATTAGACAATACGTTTTTTCAATAGAGTTTTACTGAATCTACAGGAACAAAACTAGAAGCTGAATTTTTTCTGGTTCTATTCTTTTCTTGAGGATGGTTGGTAAAATGATAACTTAGAAAATCTTTACTATAGACAAAGAAGAGAAAAATGATAGGACGCATGCAGATGAATGTGTAATGCACAATGCTGTTTCCAGATGGTCCTCAACTCCCTTCTCTTCCTGATGGATTTGTTTCTCTTCATGCATTTGCTTCTAGCCTGAATTTAAGTTTGAGTCCAGAAAAAAGAAAAAAGTTCAGGCTTGGCAGTAGCAGTCTCTGGTTCTACTGGCCCTGGTGCTTTCTTGCCCACTATGAAAATGACCAACACCGAGTCTGTGGGGTGTCCTGGAAGCCCTCTGGCCCCGGCCAAGACCACTTACTCCGGCCACGCCCGTAACAGAGCTCAGCACAGGAAGCCTGGACTGTCCACTGAGCCCACTCATGCCTCTTCACTCCTGCACGTCCCTCTGGATCTGTTCACCTTTTCACCCCATGAAGAACGAGCTGCTTTTCGGGTAGGAGGGTCAGCTGATAAGCACTTAGGTAAGAGACATACTGGGGATGACACCCTTTCCTACCTAGCTACCCTACGACTGGTAATATGACTTTGTCAAGAAACAGCAACATTTTTACATGAGGGTTCTTTGTGTAACAAATATCATAGAATAGAAGTTTCTACAGGGTACCCCTTTTCACAAAGCATGTGTGTTTGGGTTATATCAAGCTCCAAATCACACTCTCAGAGTTGTTCGTGAAGATTAAGAACTATCAAACTCTATCAAACATCTCCCAGCCATCTATTTCTTCCCCCCACCCCTTGTGCAAGTCATCTTCAACCCCTTTGTGACAATGTTCCCACTGGCAAGCCTGCAAACTATTAAAAACAGATGTGCAGACCACACTCCAGACAGCTGGGGATGGAGCAATAACTGGCTGAGTCATAAACATGTCTCCGTGTGGATGGAGGATAAGCTCCCTTCAGGTGCCTTTTTTCGTTTTCTTCTAATCCCAGTACATAACCTCCAAATGGTAAAGTAAAGGCAGCTTGTATTTGCATCCTTTTTTAAAGATTTGCTTTAACCGATTCTGAAATGTGAACTCTTATCTTGAGCTGTTGAGACCTTCGTAAAGATTACAGTGAGACCACACGTTCATACACTGAAACTAGAGATGTGACTTGTGTACATTACCCACCCTGGAAACTCTGGGTCCCCCTTTGTTTCATCCAATAAATGCTCTATTATTAGGGAAAGAGAGAGGGGAAGGAGGATAACTATATTTAAACCAAGTTTTATTTGCTTTCACTGTTCCTGTGAATTGGTCCTTGGGTATTTACACGGTTTATGAAATTATTTGAACCAAAGCAACATTTGTCCCAACTTTTTTTTTTGGTAATGAGGAAAATATGTCTGGGCTTATTCATACTATCAGAACACAAGAATAGACACTGGGCTTGAACAAAGGGGTCGTGATTGGAGAATCCCAAAGAACTGACATCTCTAAAGAAAGATTTAAAATTGAGTTAAATGTCACTGACTTTTGAGAATTGTTTCCACGCTGATGGTTTGTTTCTCATACTACAGTGTTGGGGAAACATTCAAATTCACTCCATTTTGGAAGCAATGGTTTTAAGTTGGCCAGTGTTGAAATCTCTGGAGCAAGTATATACATGTAAGATGGAATGAATGGCTTTCTCTTCTGCTTCTTCCTCCCCCCACCCTGCCCCCACCCAGCCCTCACTCCCAGAACCCACATGCTATGAAGGCTTCCGTCTGTTCTTCTCAGGCAGCAGATCTGGGGAGGAGGTCACTAAAGGAATCCCATGGTGGAGAGGGTTTGAGCCTCCAGAGTGTGTGTTGGGCTTATCGGGAGCTATACCTTCCCCCAGAACTCATGTGTGCCCAGGTAGTGCTGAAGATCTGAGCCAACAGAAGGCCTAATATGACCACAAGAAATGAGTATGACGTGTTCACATTAACTAGGCTGTCACCAAGGTCCAGAGCACAGTATAGAAAGGGGCCTGAGTCAATCTTTTTTTTCTCTCAGCCCAGGAAGTTACATATTAGGAGCTGTATGACCAGTAAACAGAAAATCAAAGCATCAGCTCCAAAAGAATTAGAAATAAAAATATATGATGTTTGCCTCCATATTGCTTTTTTTTTTTTTTTTTCCTGCTTTTGGGAGATCCATTAAAGTTTTAACAAAATCTTTGTCAATTTTTTTAATATACAGTTGATTACTGATTATGGTCTTCATATCTTATGATATTTCTAGATTTTTCTTTACTAAAATTGAGATGATCTTCACACACCCTTTGGTACAAAGAATCACAGAGGGATAAGGAAACACTTTCTGTGGTCATTTCATAAGCTGCAAAAAGTCGACAAAGAATACTAGATATAAATAAACAAATATTTATTTTTAGACCATGCAAAGAGAGATAGCCACTAAAGAAATAAATTGTCTCTTAGACAGCAGGATGAAAATGCAAAATATTAACATGAGAATTTTTAAGAATAAAGATTTTTGGGGTCTTGTGGATAAATTATTTTTAGGTCACTGTGATTCAGGGAGGACTTTTGTCCCCAAACTTCCTTCTCACCATGGTGCTATGTGCTTCCTCTCCCCACTCCTGAACACTCACCAAATCAGAAGTACCCACCGCCTCCTGGAACATTAGAATTATATCAAACTGCAAAGAGAAAGAACCTGATCATACTCAAGTTTGAGTTTCATAATTGGCCAGTGAGACACGTAACAGAGCTAACAGTCCCGCATGGCAAAGGTTCAGCATGTTTATGACATGAACAGTGGATTGGACAGAGTACAGCTAAAAAACCAAATTACAACTCTATTGGCTGGGGTAGGACATCAGAAAAGAAGAGTAACAAAGTCAGATGATGACATAGGTCTGCAAGAAAGTTCTCTGTACCCTATCCTAAGACCAAACCCCAAGGCAAGCTCTCGGGGTGGGGAAACTGATAGAAATTCCAAATAGGCATCTGAGAGCAGGAGAGACTGGGAGGCCTGGGAAATTGAGAAACCTCAAGGAGAAATTGCCTTTGCCAGCACGGTGTGACAGCTAAGGAGGTAAAACGGTGGGAGGTCTGAGGCAGCTCCCTGAGTCAGCCCCAGAGTGGGGTGAGGGACCATCCAACCCTGTCCCAGGCCCTCTACTTCCAGTAAGGAAGCAAAGGGGCTGAGAAAACCAGGGAACCAGAAGGAGCCTCAGAATCACTATGATTCTGTGGACCACAACCAGAGACAATGGTGTGACTGAACACAGCTCAAGGAATGCTTCAATGAATAGGTGATAAAGTCAGAAGATCAGCTGGCCCTCCCCTCCAGTTCACTGACAATGCATAGCCCACCTCTGCATCTCAGATACAGCCCCAGAGGGCGTTGACCCCTCATTGGCTAAGTTTTACTGCCTGTCATTACCGGAATAAGGATTCAATTTAGAAATTAAGTAGAGTTTTTTGGGTTTTTTTTTTTTTAATTTTTAGAGTTATGTTTTATGCACACTGAAGCTCATGGAGGGTGAAAATTACATACTTGCTACACTATACTAATAAGAAAATGTTAATATATAATGGCCACATAACAAAGAATATTGTAAAATCTTACTATCCTGATAAAGTAGAATGGATCATCCCTGATAGGTTACTCTTAGGGCTGCTTAAGAAATAAGTTTAATAAGATTTAAGCAAGCATGTAGATGTCTCTAAGTAATTATCTTTTGGGGGGTTTTGTAATGATTTGGTCTTTGTTAATATGAAATCATTCTGGTCTCAGCATCACGAATGAAAAATAAGTGTAGAAACTAGAAGAAATGAAAAATAGCAAAGATCATAGTGCAGTCAGGAGGAGCAAAATAGGGTGACTTTCCATAGCTCAAAACATCAGGAAGAATGAATGCCTCCACAAATTATCTTGAAAACTTCATAAATAGTGAGCATGTGATAAATGGCTTTTTAAAAAAATAAATAGCTATGTTTTTAGGGTGTATCATATAAGATATACACAGATACAAAATCTCCATGTATATCTCCATATATATCTATATTTCCACAACATTTCTCCCTTTTATTCCTCCCCTTCCTCCATGAAAAGAAAGCAATATCTGAGTCCTTTTAATTATCACTTCATGTTCTATTTTCTCAATTTGACAATCTTTATCCATGGGCTAATTATTCCATCTATTGGCCCATCCACTCAACAACTATGTATTGGATGCTTGGTATATGCCAAGAACTGTTCTAGGTTCTGAGAATCCATCAATGAATAAAATAATAGACAAAGTGTCTTCCCCGAGGAAGCATACAGTCTCGTAGGAGTGCCAGACATTAAACAGATGAATGTGTGAGAAGATAAGTGCTATGGAGAACAACAAACAAGGGAAGGGAATAGGGAATGTTGGAGGGAGAAGTAACTATCTTAAATGCAGTGGTTTGAAAATACCTCGTTGAGATGGTGACATTTGATGGTGACCCCTGAAGGAGATAAGGAAGTGAGCTATGCACAGCTCTGGGGGAAGAGCACTCCTGGTGGAGCAAACATTAAGGGCAAAGGCCTTGAAAGGGACACATGCTTGTGGGTTCAAGGTGTGGCTGGAACAGAGAGAATGCAGGGCGTAGTAAAATGAAATGAGCACAGGGAAGTAATGGGAGCCAGACTGTAGGGCCTAAAGACCATGGAAAAGACTTTAGCTTTTTCTCTGGAGGACAGTCAGCAGAAGGGTGACATTATCTGAATTGCATCCTAACAGGACCACCGTGGCTGCTGGGCTGGGAGTAGACTGAAGGGGGCAATGACAGAGACAGGGAAAGTGTTTAGCACTGTTGCAGTAACTCAGGTGAGAGATTACAGTAGCAAGGACAAGACAAGTCACCACGGAGGGGTGAAAAGAAATGGTCAGATCCTGGACACAGTCTGATGATAAAACTGGCAAGGTTTCTTTACAGATTAAGGGTGGGGTGTAAAAAGAAGAAGAGTCAAAGATGACCGAATTGTAAGAACTAGAAGGATACAGTTGCCATTAGCTAACAGAGGGAAAACTGAAGATGAAATCAACTTGGGAGTCAAAGATCAGACACTCAGCTTGAGATATTAGACATCTAATATGAGATATTAGACATCTAATATTAGATATTAGACAAGTGGAAAAGTCAAGTAGAAAGACGGATGGATACAGGTCTGGATTGGAGATACAAATGGAAAACCATCAGTGTATTAGTGGACTTGGACCTATGAGTTTAAGTAAGTGACTCATCAAGGGCATGAGTATAGATAAAAAGGATTCTAAGAACTGAGCCTTGGGGAATTCCAAAGATAAAATGTCAAGAAGATGAGAAGGAACCAAGAGGCTTTGTTTGAGGTAGGAGTAAAACTGGGAGAGAAGACGATCCTGGAAACAGCAGAAGGAAGCTTATCATTTAGGGAGTAACATTAATAATGGCTGCTGCTGCCCTTAGAACATCTTCTGCTCTTTAATGACCTGGAAGTTTCGTTTCAATAATCACAAGAGGTGTGAGGAACAAAAGATAAAACACAGGACCTGACTAAGGAGGTGAAACTGATGGGAAAACTCTTTATAAAATGGTGGTCCAGGGAATTCTAAAGTCAAGAATTTATTTTAAAAGGGTCACAGGTTGATAGTGACCCCAGGTTCCTAACAGAAGCAAATTCCTCTCTGGGAGAATGCTGCTTCATCCAGGTTGCAAAGAATGTCCATGAATAAAATTCCATTGAACATGACCTCACATTCAAAGATCACTGAACACATGAGGAAAAAAAAGAAGATACCATGAGCAAAAGTCAGCAGAAATAAATACAGCAGAATCAGAATCGGATCTGCAGACTTCAGTTATTGATATATTTTTAAAATATATATGTTTAACAAAATGTTTCATGGTTTACAAATGTTTCTTTATATGTTTAAAAAAATAAACAGGGGCATTTGAAATTATGAGTAAGGGGGAAAAAAGACTACAAAAATGACCAAGCAGTTGTGGAAAAGCACCTAATAGAACTTGTAGAAATAAAAAATAAAATAATTGGAAATTTTAAAATACATTAAATGGATTAAACGGAAAATTAGACAAATCTGGAAGGAGGATTCATACAAGAAGATAGAGTTGAAATTATTACCTGGATGCAGCACAGAAAGACAACTAGACTGGGGAGAGAAAAGAGAAAGGATAAGGAGACTGCAGAACATTTCATGTAAATTTAATCCAAGTTCCAGAAAAGTATAAGAGAATGAGGCGAAAATTATATTTGGAAACAAAGTGGCTAAAGATTTTTCAGATCTAATGGACAAGATTCAGAAATTAAAATAAATTCTAAGCAGGATAAATAAAAAGAAATCTGCACATAGACCAATAGAGTGAAACTACAGAATAATAAAGCAGAATAGACTATCTTAGAAAAAGCCAAAGAGAGAAAGACTGTACACAAAAAAAGAACAATTATTATACAGACAGGATACAATGGAAACCAGAAGACAGTGAACTGATGTCTTCAAATTGCTAAGATAAAAAAAAAAAATAAAGACTGCCAATCTAAAACTATATAGACTGCATAAATTATATTTAGAATTAAGCTAAAATAAAAACACTTATGGACAAACAAAAAAATGAGAAATTTTACAATCAACAAGGCCTTATTAAAAGAAATAAATTAATACACTACAGAAGAATGTCAGAAGGAAAAAAAGAAAATCCCAGAGTAAAGATGAGACACAGAAAGTAATGTTGAGCAAAGAAAGTGCTTAATATTTAATGAAATCTAAACAAACATTGACTATATAAAACAAAAAGAAAGTATGCAAAACTTAATATTAAAAATATAGAAAGACTCAAAATACTGTATGTAGAAATAGAGTGATCTAATTATGTGCATTATTTGCCAGTAGGATAAAAATACTAATTGACTTATTAAGTAGGTATGTTAGATGTCTATGGCAACTAAGACTAAAATTACCAATTATTGCTTCCAAACGAGCAGAGGGAAAAACAACGGAGTGAAAAAAGCAAATCAATCCAAAAGAAGGTAAAAGATGGAAAAGGAAAAGTAGAATAATACGGCAAATAGAAAACTCAAAATAGCATAAATAAATCCAAACACATCCAAAGCGTGACAGCCTGGATAAAAATATAAACCTAACTATTAGCTGTTTAGAAAAGATGTACTGACAGTGTAAGGACACAGAAAAGTTGAAAGTAAAAGAATGAAAAATATACTAAGAAAGTACTAACCAAAAAATGTTACTATCAAACGACAACAAAAATACTTTAAGGCAAAAGTATTCCTGAAGATACCAGGGTCACTCTATATTAACAAAACCTTTAGTCCACAAATAAAGACATAACAATTTAAAATTTTTATATACTTACTAACAGATCCTAAAAATATAGTTAACATTAAAGGAGAAAAGGTACTAACAAAACTGTAAGGACAAATTCACAACTCAACCATCTTTACAGAATATTTTGACATAACCCTGTTACATCAAGCAAACAAAAACCAGACAACAAAAAAGACATTTTAATAGCCCAATTAACAAGTTTGGGTTTATGTATCATCCAACAATTGAAGAATATGTATTTATTTTGAGCTACCCAGCATATTTTTTAATGGACCAAGTGCTACACCATAAAGCAAGTCTAAAAATTTGTATCATATGAACATGTTCTTTCACAATAATGAAATTAGGTTAAAAATTAATAACAAAAAGAAAACTAAACAAAAACACATTCATTTGGAAATTTAAGCCATGCTTCCAAATAACATGTGTAAAAAAAGAAATTATAATGTCAGTTAGAAGAGAGTCAAAATGAAAAGATAATGAAAACACACATGTTGAGACATGGGATGCAACTGAGATGTCACTTACAGAAATGTTTTTAGCTTTAAGTGCTTATATTAGGGAAAAGGGGCTGAAAATACACAAAGCATTCAACTTCAGAAGTTAGATTAAAAAAAGAAGAAAATCTAATTACAGAAAGCAGAAGGAAGGTAAAAATAAAGAACAGAACAGAAATCAGTAAAACAGAAAACAAACACACAATACAGATCAGCAAAGCCAAAAGCTGGTTCTTAGAAAAGACTACTTAAATTGATAATCTCTTGTAAGATTAATCAAAAGAAAAGAGAGAGATCTAACAAAACATTCTTAGGGTGCATATAGGGGCATAAACACAGATGCTACAAAGATCTAAAAAGGTAATTAAATATAATGAACAAGACGCCAATAAATTTCCAAAAGTTACACAAAATGGAGAAATTCACAGAGAGGAATTTAACTTCACAAAAACTAACTCAGAAAGAACCAAGCCCAATTAGTTTTATGACCATTAACGTAATCAAATTTTTCTCACAAGGACAACAAGCCAAGACTGTTTTATGGCAAGTTCAGCAAAGTTTTAAGGAACTTATTCCAATTTTATCCAGTCTTCCAGAAACGAGAAAATGGGAGAACACTCTCCAGTTCATTTTATGATGCTTGACACCAGTTCCAGACAGGACCTGTAGAAGACAGGGATATGAAAGGCAAATCTCACACATGGACATAGATGTAAAACCTATTAGTAAAACAAATATTTGTTTAAAAGATAACACATCTTGACTAAATTGGGTTTAGCTTTTGAACGCAAGGTTGGTTTATTGTTAGAAAATTGATTAACTCACTGCTTTAATTGATTAAAAGAGAACCACTTGATTATCTCAATAATTGCAGGAGAAAAGAGCATTAAAAAACATGTTGCCAAGCAGCAGAGCCAGCGGAGATGCCTGGGGGTCCTGCAACGGGAGCCGAGGGCCAGCCACGCCCCCACCTGCAACCAGATCTTAAAATACACCTACTGGCCACGTGCGTTTCTGTGGGGTGTGTGACTTACCTGCTCACGTCCTTCGGCAAACTTCTGCTTAGATTTTTCTAATTCATTTTGAACAGTTCTTTCTGAAGTTAAAAAAATAAATTTAATTTAAAAAAGCATTTTGCAAACTAGAAATTGACAGAAACATCCTTAACTTCATAAACAGAATTTAAACAAACTAATGCAAATACATACTTACTAGTGAAACATTAAAAGCACTGGTTTTATTTATTTCTTTTTTCTTCCAAATTTTATTTTATTTTGTCAATATACAATGTGGTGGATTATTGTGGCCTGTTACCAAAACCTCCCTCCCTCCCCCCTCCCGTCTCCCTCCCAACAATGTCCTTTCTGTTCACTTGTCATATCAACTTCAAGGAATTGTAATTGTTGTGTCTTCCTCCCTCCCCCCACCCCCAGTTTATTTGTGTATTTATTTATTTATTTTTAGCTCCCACAAATAAGTGAGAACATGTGATATTTATCTCTTTCTGTGCGTGACTCACTTCACTTAATATAATTCTCTCTAGTTCCATCCATGTTGTTGCAAATGGCAGTATTTCATTCTTTTTTATAGCTGAGTAGTATTCCATTGTGTAGATGTACCACATTTTCCGTACCCACTCATCTGATGACGGACATTTGGGCTGGTTCCAACTCTTAGCTATTGTAAAGAGAAAAGCACTGGTTTTAAAAGCAGAAGAAAGACACATATGATCTTTTTTATTCACCACTATACTGGAAGGCCTCACCAGCATAGTGAGAGACTAAAACAAGAAAAGATTCAAAAGGAATATAGATTAGGAAGAAAAACAAAATCACTATTTTCCTTCATTAGTAAACCTCATACAGTCTACAACAAACTATTGGCATTAATGTTGGGCAAAGCTGCCGAATACAAAATAACTAAAAATGTTCACTGCATACTATTTGTACACCAGCAATGAATACTTAGAAAGTATATTTTTAAAATGGCATTACTTACAGTAGTGAAAATGATGGGGAAAGCTGAGTAGCCTGGGTAAAGAAGACTGGGCACTCAGGAGAGTAATTGCCTGAGCAGTGATGATAAAAGGTCGTGCTCCAAGAGGATGGGTGGATTTAAGATTTCAGAGATAAAGTCACCCCGGTGATGACAAGGGCTATACAGTGATGTAAGAGCAGGTGGGAGAAGGCAAGCAGGGGCACCAGCAACTTCATACTTCCTTTCTAAATGATATTCAGTGGCAGAATCTGGTGTAAAAGGAACAGGGCAAAGTCCCTGGGACTTGTCAAGAGATTGTTCCTGTACATTTTGATTTAGACCAATAAGTGTAGCAAAAGTGCTTTTATTCCCATTTGACTATGGCAAATAAAACATGTTTTGTATGTGTGGATTGCATTGTATGTGGCTTGGGAGCCTGGTGGATGGAGCATGTGGGGAAGGTTTGACCACCCCCTCCCACAAGCAACTTCTAGACACAAGCACCCAGTGAACATCACTGGAAAAAAAATCAGGAAAATTTACTTTCAAAATTCACAATTTTTATAACAAATAAATATATCAGCTGCAAATGTGTGCATGGTTGTGTTTCTATGTGCGTGTTACGGTGAAACATTTGGGATCAGACTGTAGGAAATTGTTATTTTTGCAGTCATATAAGTCATCAACAATTTCTTATGACAGAACGCAAAATTTTCTGGGTCCGCTCTATGAAAATTACTGACCAAGCTGAAAAGGTCTGTTTTAAAGATAAAGGGATAGGGTATTACAGATCACTTCATGCTTTTTACAGAAAAAAACAAAAACAAGCACAGCTCTCTAAGTGCCAATTATATTTTGCTATTATTGCCCAGATGATTCTATTAAATGCGTCAAGAAGCTATAAAGTAAAATATTTTTCTGGTTACTTCTTTAGTCAACTTGGGTAGATATTATCTCTTAACTAATGAATAAGGGTTCATTTGATTATAAAATGCAGCAGTATATTAGTGTGGTTTCGATACACATTATGTGCTGTACAATATCTAGCTGGCATGGACGCTAATTCCAATGCTTTTATGTAGGCCTTGCTTCTCTATTAAAATTGGAAGTGTTAATTTGCCAGTAATCACTCCACTTTCTCCCATCGTCTAGCTAAAAGGACAGGCCCTTACTGCATGGATAAAATGTAGTAATGTATTTAGTATGAGGCCATGATTTTAGACCTCCAGCTGTTTTACTGGTTGTGTAACTAAAAATAAGATAATGTTATGCTGGGTAACCACGGCTTTTGTAGGCATTCACATTTTACAAATCACTGCACAGTATGCAAACCATTATATTTTTTAAATGCTTAAATCCAGCCTAGGAGTCTGACACTTCTATTATTAAAGGAGAGCTTGCTAGACTGTAAAGTGGGATGAATCCTGGACAGAGAAGCTCGTGGGCTGAGTTTATACCGTCAAATAATTCCTCCACAACGCCCATCCCCACAGCCCAGCTGGGAACAAGCATTCCTCGCTGCCAGTGATGTAGAGCAAGATCTTGAAAGCTTGGTGTGGTATTTTCGTTTATAAATTTTTATTTTATCTGTAAATCTACTACTTACTCAAATAATGCAAACCAGAGAACAGTATGTTGAGCAAGAACAGTGGCGAGACACAGTATGCTTCTCTAAACAAGCTTGTATTAAAAATAAAGGGTCAGAGGAAAGAACTTTGCTGGTTCACATCCTGCAAACACATAAAAGCCCTGTGATATTTATACTTCTGTTATCTAATCAGAAGTCCAAAGCATGCTGTCTTTAACCGAATATTTGTTTTGCATGAAAGCATTAATAAATAAGTGGAGCTCTCCTAAGCCACATTTTTACAAAAGCATCTGCTTTCGGAAATACCAGTCATTCAGAACAGATGCTTCTGAAGCGTATTGATCCACATCGACACAAATACTGGCAAGGACTTGGAGAGACTTTGCACAGTACCTGAAATTGCTTCCAAGGTTCTATGGGCTATTTGCATTTTCTTTAAAAAAAAAATCTCTGATGGTCTGTAATTTCTCCAAATACTCCATTCCATATAGAACCCCAGGTTTATGCAAAGGCATCTAAAGCTTGTGTAAATGTGGCTGCACAGTCACTCGTGGGCAGGGCAGACAGGGTGTTCCTAAGATCCTTGGGAAACTAAGTGATTCAGGAGTCAGTCAATCAAGATAGGCCAAATATACTGCAAACTGTTAGTAATTAGAAGTGCATAAATGTCCAAGCAATGTTAACTGATTCTTAGATCCAGATTTTAACTAACTCGCTTGTAATCACTGAGTGCATAGTGGAGAGGCTGGTCATATGAGTAGACAATAGGAAATAGACCTAAGTCGGTGGTTTCTAACTATTAAAGTGTTGACCAAGGGGCCAGAGAAGGAAGAAAGGGATGTGGGAGTGTGAATTTGAAAAATAAGACTTAGTAAATAGGAAATGAAATTAGAAACCACTCCGTGTCTGAGTTTTTAAGACTGGATTTCTATGTCAGATTGATAAGGGAAAAAGCTGAGATTATTGATTCTGTGAGAAGTGAAGCTTCAAGAAAGACCAGTCAAAAACGTAGCGTTCCTGGAAACTCAGGAAAATAAAAATGTATAAAACCCATTTTTTCTAATAAGTCTCTCATGTTCTCCAACAGTGAAGACTTGATCTCCTTCCTTCCCCAGTCTTTCCCTCCCACACAGCAGTGGTCATTTCTCTTAAGGATGCAAAACTGGACCTTCCATGAAGGCAGGAATAAGCCTGTGTCAGGCTAAAATGTATATCCCTTTGGGTTTGAGTCAGGATTTTTAGAGCTCAAGGGGAGCTTAGAGCACACCTGGTGCAAACCTCTAGTTTTATGCACAGGAATCCGTGACACAGAGAAGTTAAGTGACTGGCCTAAAGTCACACAGCTAAAAAGCCATGAATTAAGCCAGGTCTTTTTGAGCCTAAGTGGTGAGCTCAAGCTGCTATTACCAGACTGACTGTACTTTCTATTCTGTCCACTTCAAAAGGGCAATTAAGAATGAATGAAACTAATTCTGTAAAATCGTACATTTCCCCCTCTCAATGGACAAAATCAAATAGCAGAGAAGAAAAAGAATTATAAGCCATGCTTTGGCACGGACAGCAAGCACAAAGTCTTTGAGCCTGTCTGAGTGGACAAGAGGCCACGGCACAGGCGTCGCCAGTGACAAGCAGGGTGTGGATGAAGCTTTGCCTCGGTACAAGGCCGCAAGCACAACCTCTTCTTTTTGAGTCATGGAAATCACTGAGTCACACTTTTCTTTCTAGCTGACTCTAGCTTAATCTGAAGGGTGGAGTGAATACTCCCAGCCCTGAACTGGAGACTTGGCTGCACTTTTTTTCTAGGGCAGGTGAAAGACCCAAGGGATTTAGCCTGTGGTCTGGTGGTTCTTTCGAAGCTTGGCAATAACTGCATCTTAGGCCAAACTTACAATATTACACTAGATATGATCAAATTAGTTTTTGTTGTTGACTTTGTTTTGCGTTTTTTAATTGTCCTAAGGAGGCCCTCGAGGCTTTGCAAGCATTTTCAAATAGTGCCAAGTTCTTAAAGATTATCCTTCTATGCCCTACATGTGCCAGGTAATTTTGCCTGCACTATCTTCGTATTTAAGTGAATGACTTTTATTTTAGAAAAAATGAAACGACAGACATATGACCTGAACTAATCGAAGTGTGTTGATGTAATGTTTTCATATCTCTACCAGGTCCCCAGATGTGGCCCCTCCAACTTACAGCCAACACAGCTCCTAGGATTCAAGGTTCTGAAATTTGAGCTCTTTTAACTGGCTCATTGAAAGCATGTTACATCTGCTCTCTGCCCCAAACCCCAGCTTCCTGGCTGTCCCACGTCTCAGCCTGATGACAACACATTAATTTATTTATTTTGTCAGTTCTATCGTTGCTCGGGAAATATTGCACAGAGTTGAGAACTTATTGGAGAAAGCACAAGGTGCCTCCTTTTCTCAGCTTAGTGGCCCGTCTGCATCCGGTTCTCCTCTCTGGAAGGTGCCCAGGTGTTCTGAGGCCATCCTCACCTTCTCCCTTAACTACACCAGGCATTCTAGAAACCCAAAATGCCAGAATGAGATGTTGTCCCTCTCCCAATAACACTTTTGTTCTTTGGGGAGAAAAGCCTTTGACAAGGAAAGTCTTCAATAAACAAATAAAACAGGCTCTTTTTTCTTTTTTTGATTCTCAAGTCATTGAGAAGCAGATAACCCATTCGGAAGGTAATGAGAACCAGCCCCCAATCCCCCATCGCTCTACCGAAAGCCATTCGTAGTTGCAAATCCATTAGGCTAAATTGTCTCATCACGTTTTCTGGACCACAATCGAGGGAATCTGCAGTTGCGTGGGTTAAGAGTAAGGGCAGATGTGCCTCGGAAGACCGTCCATGCCTCCTCGGCTGGCGGGATTTTTCTACTGAAAAGGAGCAGTTCAGTGGGGTTCTCAGAAGGGGTACCCGGCTTTAGGTTTCACATCGAACCTGTTTGTGTATATATCTAGCACCTCCGCTTTTGCTAATTATATAATCCTGTTTGCTGCTATTGATTTTTGCCCATTTCTTTAGCCAGCATCCCCCCGACTCCCTATGTTAAAAAAGACAAAAAACAGATCCATAAAGTTGTATTCAAATCCTGTGGGGGTTGTGTTGCTTTTGTGTCTATGTCCTCTGAACACACTGTGGGGAATCGGCCTGTTAGCAATGCCTTTTACCGCTGTGCAGAGACTCTTCCCGACCTCCAAGACTTTGGCTCTTAAGAAAATTGCTACAGCTCAACATTTTAATATTTGATTATTGTTTATACATAAATTCCTTAAATTGTCAATGCCCAAATATAGAGAAAGGAAATTTAAGAATAGGTGGCAAGAGGGATTAATATTTTTTCTGAATCCTGTTTCCCAGCTTTCAAAGAGGCAGCACCACCGCAGAGCGGGAGGAACATGAGCTTCTCTTTCCTGGAAACAGGTGCACCAGGTCCCAGTCCAGGCTTGCTCAGCTGTTCACTACCTGTGTGACCCTGGGAAAGTCACTTAAATCCTCTGAGCCTCGACTACTTCCTCAATGTCTTTTCGGTGTGAAAGGTCAATAAGAGAAATTGTGGGAGATAATTAGCGTAATATTAATAGATGGTAGCAACTGGTATTATTAGGCCCGTTAAGTGTTGCGAAGGCAGAGCTTCTATACGCGGCTGCTTCAGTCACTCTCTTGGCATCGGCTGGCCTTTTGTGCTGTGTGGCATAAACAGTTGGGGTTTCAACCAACGACTTTTAGTTCAAGCATTTAGGGAGATGATTTTGACCCCGTGTAAAGGCATCCGTCATCATCCTCTGTTAAAGGAGAAAAATAGAAAGCAACGCATCTGGAATATAATGCCTTATTTACATAGTAGAATAAAATAAACTGCTTTGGTAATGGACATTGTCAGTCTCCTTCCAAGCATCCGTTCCACTCCATGCCAATTTGTCATGAAGCTTGAGTATCACCCTAGCCCTTCTCCGAGGGTGGGTCCTGACTGTCCTGTGCCAGTCGGTATAATTATTGGTTCAAAGATGAGCAGAGAACCCAAGCTACATGAATCATAGGGATGTCCAGGATTGTATTCAGTGGTTGAGGGAAGAGTAATTCTCTCTTCCCCTGGAGAGGTGTGGCTTGCCCATGGAAAATCTGGAACTGCTGCAGCCGCTTCTACTCTGAGAGAATCCAAACTGAGGACAAAGGCAACCACCAGAAGGCAAAGCCAAAGCAATCTCAAAGAAACAGAGCTGGGTAGCTGATCAAAGCACCCCTGAGGCTGCCTAGAATGGTGGGCTTTTCAATTTTTTGAGCCCATAAATCCCTTTAAGTCTATTTAGAGTGGAGTTACTGGATACGTGTGGCCTAATGTATCTCAACTGCGTGACTTTATCATGATTCACTATTATCTTACCACCCTCTATCAAGTGCTGACGTAGGAAATCCCATTATATATGTTTCTGCATTTTCTGGAAAACCAGTTTTGAAGGCATCATGTTACGGTTGTGCTTTAAACCTGCATGCACATGGTGAATTTACTCTTTCAATGTAATGCTAGAGGAGAACAAAGCTTGCTTCCAGAGAATCTCCCTGCTGTCATTTTTTCAAACTAGGAGATCTGTATGCCAATATAATTTACTTTTTGCCTCAACTGGCTAGAAGAGCAGAGATATGTAGTGTTGGCAGGTTTGGCCATGAGCACTGCAGGGACCTTGACAATGTGTGAAGATGAGAAGACAGAGGAGGCTGAAAACACAGTTGTCAGGGTCCCCAACACCAATGGGGCATCAAAGAGCGGCATGGGGCCTGGACATGCTTGAAAGGAAGAAGGTGGGGACAGGGACTGGTGCACTCAAAGGTTTAGCACATCTTGGACAAGCTCCGCTCATCACAGTTCCTGAATAAATAAGCAGCTGCTTTTTAGGCAGCATTTCTGAAAGTCAGCACAAGAACCACCCACATCAGATCCACCTGAAGAGTCGGGGAGAGTTGCTGAGAATGGAGATTCCTGGGCCTCATCCCAGGCTTACTGAATCTGATTCTGGGTGGCCTTAGGAAATCTGTACTTCCAATGAGCTCCCCAACTGAATCTGATATATCCTAAACTTTCTAAATCTGCCTGACCATAAGAACGACCCAGAGCACTTTTTAATAAACTGACCGCAGTGCCCCGTACCAAAACTCATACTTCAGAACGTCCAGGGAAATGTTCTAGGGATATTCATATTTAACAAGCATCCTAGGAAATTCTCATGATCAAGTTTGCCTAGGAAATGCTTCCTATCTTATTTCAGGCTGCTGTACTGGGCCTGAAGTAAGATAGGAAGCATTTATGCTACCCAGCATCAGGGTCAGCTGCTCAAAGCTGGCCGAGCCAAGGCCAGGGCACAGGACGCCCTTGCCTGCAGTGGCCCTGGGAGTCCAGTGTTTTTACACGGCCTTATCATTGGCTGCTTTAAGTCATCTGTGGAGCTTTAAATAAAATCGATGCAGGGCCCCACCTCAAACTAATTAAATGAGTTGTTTTCACTCTCTTTCTCTAATCTCTACCATCAACTGCCCTGCCTCAGCACTTTTATTTTAAAAGAACCTCTTTAACCGTGGAAAACATTAAAACATTTTAATGGACTTGTTAACTCAGTCAGACAACTGAGTTCATTTCTTAAATATCCAACACACAGGTAAGTAGGCTTTTTTAAAATCCCTCTTCAATGATGGCCCGTAAATCATAAGCAACTCTGGATCTAGAATTATGAATGTGCGTACCTCTTAGAATTCAGTACTTATCGCTTCTATAGGATAGGAAAACTAATCTACATAAACACGAAGGGGTGAACCCTTGGCCTTGCACCTGACCAGCGCCCTCACCCTCCACGACGTCGGTCACATACATGAGAAGACACTCATGCTCAGAAAGTGCTGCAGGCATCCTGGACTTTACAGAGGAGAAGGTGCTGGAAGGTGTTTGCAATCACGTCTCCCCCACAATGGACATCCTTTTTAATGGAAACAGTGAGCAAAGTGACTCATAGGCAAAAGTTTCTCATTGCAACGTGGATCCTGACTAGTAAAACTAAATCAGCACCTTTGAAATACTAGTGTTTCCAACAGCATCTCTCTAGGGTCCTGACTCACGGGACACACTCAGTATGACCTTGAGCTACCAAGTGGCTACTCAGCCCCACCACATAGCTGTCAAAGTACTGCAGGATCAGAGTCAAATGGAAGGACCTGAAAAGGGTCCAGCCATCACGTGTTCTGACTCTGTAACCTCAGCGAAGCCTTAGTCCTTCTGAACATCGGTCTCCTCACCTGAAGAAGGGGGGTGATAGTACCTACCTCAACAGATTGTAATGGACGTCAAAGCAAATAACGTTTAAGAAAGTCCTTTGGAAACTGCTTTTGCTGTGTAGTAGGGCATCTAGAAATAGTACATCCAACAGTTATAGCCATATTGTGAAAACTTTTAGCGGGGAATTTTGAGCAATTAGGTGTTCTGTAGCAAAATGAAGGACATGGGGAACTTGGAGAAGGTTCAGAAGAGAGCCACAGAGATGATTAAAGGAATGGAAAATCAAAACCATGCTTAAGAAAGGGTAAAAGAACCGAGTTCATTCTGCTTGGAGAAGACAAGTCTACAGTGTAATTTAATAATTGTTTACAAGCACACGCAGCCTGGTGTCCAGCTGTTCTTTGCAACTGACAGGAGAGAAGAAAGTATCGTGGACCCTTGTCACTGGCAGATTTGACATGGGAGGTTTCAAATCAATGTGCATGACTCTTAAGGCCCATGACATGCAATAATTTTTATTTCTTTCTAAGCCAGAAATTCTAACCATGGGTGTGTGAAGGGAACCCATCAGCAGGTCAGTAACTGAGTCAGTCCAACCACTCAACATAGAAGTCCCAGTGGGAATGTGCTGTACTCCACTCATTACCTGTCACACAGTAATTCTCGGGAATAGCAATAATAATAGCTACCTCTGTAACAAGCAGTGTGTGCTAAGAGCTTTATGGGCAGTATTTCATTTCATGGAGAAGGGAAATGTGGTATGGATAGTTTAAATAGCCTGCAGAAGGTCGGCCAGCTAGTAACAGGGGAGCTAGGACTTTAACCCAGTTTTAATCCAGAGCCCAAATTCTTAATTGCTGTAGCAAATTTTTCTTTGCAAAAAATGACCCCCCAAATAAAGTCACCTGCCGGTGCTGATGAAAACAATGAAGGGACCTGAAGGACTCAAGTAGCAATGGTCCTTACCAGAAGCCAAAAGTTTCATGGGATTTGGATGTTGCTTGTATTTATGATGCAAACTAGACCAACTGGAATTGACATTCCACTTGCTACCGTAGCCGCAGATTTGGAGATGTTCTCGATCTGCAGCCTCTCTCCAGCCTTCCCCATCCAATTCACGTTGGAATCTGCTCATCCTCCTGCGATGCTTGCCTGGGATCTTCTCTCCCTTTTCTGCAGCTGTCTGTGCTTACTGTCACACAGCAAAATTCACCCAACATCACATATGATCCTGATTTCTGTTTATATCACACCTTCGCATATGCTCACTGTTTTTCATAATCTGATTACAGTCCATGCACTTTCTTGGTAAATTCTTCAGTTCTCTTGCACAGAGTCTGAGATGAACCAGGCCTGAGTGTTAGCCCACGAGCTGGTGTTGAGATAAGAACCAAGGGGCTTCTGTACTAGTTGAGTTATTACCCAGAGGGATTCGAGGTAGACTCATTGGAAGTGGGAACTGGAAATCAGACCCAAGAGAAAATCAAGTCCAAGACCAGAGGTGGATTGTGCAGACTCAGTAAGTGAGGAGCCAGAAGCCAAGCAGAAGGACAATGGAGGTGGGTAAGGGAGAGCAGCAGCGGCACAGCACAGACTTCAGCAGGACAAGGAACGATCATGAGGCCCCCTCACATGGGGACACAGGTTTGCCAGTTTAGTAACACAGGATTGGCCAAGCTCATGATTCTAAGCTCTTTTTATCTGGAAGGAGGAACCATGACAAACTGTACCAGTGTCATGTGGTCTTCCCCCATCGTGCTAAACACAAGTGTGCTGCGGAGTCACAGAGAAAGAGCCCTCAGAGGAGTCATGTTGAAGAAGATGAAGCTCAGACTGAGTTTCAAAGGAGAGTTAGTGGGAAGCAGAAGGGAAAGTATTTTAGGACCAGAAAGAGCATAAGCCAAGACCCCTCCTACTGGCTGTAAAGGGAGTCAGAAAAGCCAGAGGTTAGTGGAACAGAAGTTTGGGGAGAAGGAAACTTTGAGATGTGCTGGGATTCAGAAGATCAGGGCTGAAAGCCAAGCAAAGGAAGTTGGGCTGGATTGACCAACAGCCAAAGTCAGCCTGGAGTCAGGAAGAGACTCTGAAGGCTGAAATGGGAAGCCTCGATGATAAGCAAGAGGGAGCCACTGGGTAGAGAAATCCCAGACCTTCAGGAAAATTCATCAGGTGCACATCTACATCGTAGACTACGCGACATGCTGTTGGCAGAAACACCCATTAGGAAGTCAGCCGTCCTGTCACGAGCCAGAGCCGAGACCACAACAGGAGAAAAAGAAGAATCCAAAGGCAATTTGATGAAAACAACAACAAATCCACAAAAGGGCATGGAAAGAGTTTGCAAAGATTAAGTAGGAGCTGGAAGAATTAACAAAACCACGAGTGCTCCCTGAGCTCCCAGGAGAAGCGGGTGCACCTGCTCCTGGGGCACAGCACGGTGTCCTTACGTTTTCTGATAGGAGGGACGAGGGAACTGGGGCCAAATGAGAGGTGCTTCCCAGCCGCCAATGCCAGATCAGGCTGGCCCTGGACAAGCAATGATTTGCCCAGTGACCTATGTGGCTCTCTGCACTCTTGGTCTGCTACCTACAATATCATTCGAAATTATATTAATATATTATGTTATGTTAGTACACATAATATAAATTATTATATTATTATGTTATTTTATATATTATTATATGTTATAGTACAGTATATACATATATAATACAGTATATACAGATTCAACATATTAATATCATTAGAAGTAATATCATTTGATTATCTAATTATATGTCTAATTATCATTAAAAATGCAAGAGGCAGAAGAGTATGGTGCCAGAGCTCACATTTTGAAACCACTGACCCAGGTTTGGTGCGGGCCTTGGAAGTACCAGCCGTGTGCTTTGATCATCTCTCAGTCTCCCAGTTCATAAAGTAGAAATAACAACATCCCATGCAGCTGCTGTGAAGAGGAGCCGCCATCACACTTTTCAGGCAATCAAGCTACAATCGGGGCAGTGGTGACTGGACCCTTGTCTGCCCCTAGACTGGCACTTTGGGCAGGACAAAGTCCAAACAATCAGACCAGACACCCTGAACCCGTGAGAGAGCTACACATAGTTTTCAGTCCAAGCACTGGATCCTCCTGAACTATCAGGGGAAAGCTCAGATGTGTTGAGTGTTTCTGGACCAAGTGGAGTTTTCTAGACTAATATCTGATAAGGGCAACCTACAAACAGCAGGGAGGCTCTACAGAGAAACAAGCAGAGAACACAGAAAGTGCTTCGGAAAAACCTTACTGGCCACAACGAGGTTGGATGAAATTTAGAAGAAATTTATTTTCTTTTCACGGCATAAAATACTTAAGAATCAAATGAGTGTGACAGACACATGGAAATACCTATTTTAGGGACAAGCTAGAGCACAATTAGGATTTCTTATTTAGAACTTACCTACTGTATTTCCTAATAGTGGAAATAGTACTTGCCTTGAGTTGAATTCATTTGTCCAAATATCAATGTGTTGTGAAATCATTCCTGCCCCTAGAAAGAATTGAAGAGCTCGTCCCCTACCAATTTCATACAAACATAGGAAAAAGGCCTAAGCAAATCCACACTGCTATTACGGACTCTTATTGATCCATTTAGGTATTATCTGCCATAAGATTTCCCCCTCCTGCCCCAAACTTCTGGGCTATTTCCTACCACCAGGAGTGTACACACCTTTGGGAAATACCAACAGATTTTAACAGATTTAACAAAACCCAATTAAGAAGTTCAAAAGTTTTTCTTAAAAATTAGGTGCTATCTTCCAAAGCCAAATTAAAATCATTGCTTGACGCCTGTTCTTTTGATGACTCTCTCCCACTAGTGTGTGTAATTTAGAGCCCATCAGAAATTTTCTTGCATTTTCAACAGAACACGTGACATCTTAGGTTTTCCTCTATCATCTTTACCCAGCAGACCCAACATGTTGCCCTTCTCCCTTAATTAGCTCACACCATCATACACCCTGTTCAAATAAACACAAACCCCCTGACACACAGTGCCTTGCAGATAATAGTTGCTCCATAAATTATCTTCAAGTGGCCAAATGCTTAAGGGGTACCCTGGACCCTTCTGCCTCTCTAGTTCCACCCACTTCCTCTCTCCCTCTTGTGTAGTTCCCTCCAGCCACACTGGCCTCCTGTTTCTCAAACACACTGAACAGCATTTCTGCCTCTGGGCCTTTGCACTTTCTCTTCCCTGGAGCTCAAATGCCCATCCCTACAGTATCCATTGGACTCATTTCCTAAGCTCTTTCAGGGCTCTTGGCAGTTGACAACTTCACAGTGAGATCCTCGCACCCACCAGATTCAACACAGCATTCCAACTTCTGTAGCAACCTAACTTCCTTCCCTGATTTTTGTCCATGACTCCTATCAACATCTGACACGCACACATTTTGCTTGTTTTTTGTTCTATTGTCAGACTCTTTCATATGAACTCCATGAGGGCAAGCGTTTTGCATGTTTTATTCCCTGTGGCATTCAAAATGTCTGGGACGATGCACAGTACCTAAAGGATCTTCAACTAATAACTGAGTGAATGAATGAGTGTTTGAATGAAAGAGAACTCAGTGCAGAGTGAAACAAATAAAAAATTACTGAAATGTTTTGGTTAGGGTTTCTTGGGGGTAATTTCCTCTTTCCTGGGACCTGTCATGTGCATGCACACACAGCCGAGTAAATCCTATTGTGAAATTACGCTGTTTCTTTTAGGTCATCGGACTGTCCCATAAAGTATTTGAAACCCTAGGCCTTTAGTGATAAAGCTTGCTAATCCAACTTGTTATATGGCAGTTTAAATTTAGGCACTGGTGATACACTTGAAATGTAACTGTGTGGATGGTTTCTAAAGGATTAGTTGGCGATATGGTGAAATAACTGGTTGCCTGGATTGATATGATAAGGCAAGAGCCCCTGTGACCTAGACTTCTTGATAAGAATGAGGGTTACATTCAGCTGGTTCCACTAGGGAGGCCCTCTGGTTATCTCCCTACAAGAGCCTAAGGCATCAGTGCAAGCAGCCACCACTGCACCTGCCAGGACTGCTCCTGGAAATGCCATCTCTCCTCCCGCTGGGCAATATAGGACTCTGCTTTCCCCAGGATCTGCCTGTACCCAACCCTTATCTAGAATGAAAAAAAACAACAACCCTTAACTCCCCTAGGGATTCCCACCCTTTCCTTCATGAGTCTCAGGAAGATAGAAATGTGTTTTTCTAAGAGTCTGTGTCTCCAGGAAAAAGTTCTGCTCTCCCAAAAGAAAGGAAATTTGCTTCAGTTCTGCTTCTGGAACTAGAAAATCAGTCCATCAAACTAACATACAAAGGGATACAGTCACAGTTGCCATGACTTCAAAACATCAACAAATATTTACTGAGTATAAAACACATGCTAGCTACCATAAGGGAAGAAGGATGGAATGTGGACACTCCTTCCAAAAATCTTAGAAGACATAGACTCATTATCTGTAACAAAATAAATTATCGATAGCACCCAGTTGAACCCATCCTTCATACCCACCTGGTAAACATTGGAAACCCAGGGCGGGTTTCTGAGACAACCCTCACACTTCTGGGTTAAATGGGAAATGCAACTTTAAATTGACAGATGATAAATCCTAAAAAGTCAGAATGAAACCCTATAACAAAAAGAGAGAGAGACAGAGAGATGGTCTGTATAGAACATAGGGAAAGTAGGGAGAGCGGGAAGATTGGGACTCACCCTCAAGTCCAGGAGAGTCTGGGGACATGAACTTCTGCCTCTGTGAGGACACAGGTTCATGTTTGGTGGAGAATATTTGGAGTGGGATGCCAGGTAGTGTCACTTAAATAAAGCTCCAGTCTCTGGAACTTTCTGAACCTCTCACACCTTCATTTTCCATTTCAACACTGACAGGGAGAGCATCTTTTAATGAAATAAGATAGTAGTTATGTGAGCTTGTCAATATAATCAGAAGGCTTAGTCTTGTATGAGCGCCATTCTGAGAGTCTGGGAGGGCTGAGCCTGTGCACGTACCTTGCTGTGTTCCGGGTGGAACCAAGCCTTGACCTCTTGGGACATCACTAGAATGGAGCTAAGATCCTTGGTAGAAAATGTGGAGAGATAAAGGAAGAAGAGATATTGGGGAGAAACAGGGCCTCTGCTGTGGATCGATGTCCCCTAAAAAAACTTACTTTCCACTGTGACAGTGTTAAGAGAGTGGGAAATTCTATTGTGATGATTGAAGAGTGGCACCTTGAAGAGGTGATTAGATTCTGAGGACCATGCCCTAATGACTGGATTGATCATGGTGGTCAGTGGCAGGGTTCTGAAGGCTTTAAAAGGAGAGAGAAAGAGACTCCTCCATTCTTGCCATGTGGCAGCCTGCATTACTGTATAGTCACCACCAAAGAGAACCCTCACCATATGTGTTCCCTGGACTGTGGACTTCCCAGCCTCCAAAACTATAAGCAATAAAATTCATTTTCTTACAAATTGCCCAGTTCCAAGTAATTAATTTTATAAGCAACAAAAATGGACCAATACAGAAAATTGGTACCAGAGAAGTGGGGTGTTGCTTATAACAAATATTTGAGAATGTGGAAGTGGCTCTGGAATTGTGCATTGAGAAGAGGCTAGAGGAATTTGGAGGAGCAGGCTAGAAAAAGCCTAGATACTGGTGAAAGTTTAGAAGGCAAGAAAACCAGGGAAAGTTTGGAATGTTTTAGAGATTGGTTAAATAGTAGTGACCAGAATGCTTATGGAAACATGGACAGTAAAGACCATTCTAAGGAGGTCTCAGACAGAAATAAGTAGTTTAATTGGAAACTGGGGCAAAGATCACCCTTGCTATGAACTGGCAAAGAACTTGGCTGCATTCTGTTCATGCCCAAAAGCTTTATGTAATGTGGAACTTCAAAGTGCTGACTCAGGGTATGTGGTGGAAGAAATTTCTAAGAAGCAAAGCATTAAGGAAGCTGCATGGCTACTTGTAACAGCCTATGCTGAGTTACAGGAGCAAAGGCATAAGATAAAGCCAGAATTTAAAAGAGAAGCAGAGCATAACGATTTAGAAAATTTTCAGCTTGGCCATGTGGTAGAGAAGCAGAGAGCATTTTCAGAAGAAAACTGCAGTGGTGCAGCCCAGTGACCATTTGCTAAGGAGGTGAGTACACTGAAAGGGATAATCAAGAGAAGGGAAAAAAGACTTTGAAGGTATTTCAGAGATCTTGGAGGCTGCCTCTTCTATAACAGGCCCAGAGACCTAAGGAGACAGAATGATCATGGGGAACAGGCCTGAGGTGCCCTCCACAGGCTCCATGCCTGGGGCCACCTCTGGAAGCTGCTATGCACAGCAGCACCCCAGCTGCTTTGGCTGCTCCAGCTGTACCTAAATTGGCCCCAGGTGTGGCTGGACCCACAACTTTGGAAGCTACAAGCCAGAAGCCTTGGCGGCATCCACATGGTGTTAGGACTGCAGGCTTGCAGGATGCCAGAGCTGTGGAGGCTTGGGGGCCTCCATCCCGATTTCTAAGGATGTATGGAAAAGCCTGGGGTCCAGGAAGAGCTCTGTTGCAGGGGCAGATTCACCACATAAAGCCTTTGCTAGAGCAATGCCAAGAGGAAATGTGGGGTTGGAGTTGCAGCAGAGAAACCCCAACAGCGGCATGTCTAGTAGAGCTATGAGAGTGGGACCCCATGGAGACCCCAGAATTGTGGAGTTACCAGGGTGCAATGCCAGCCTGCAAGAGCTAAAGCATTACCTGAGACCAGGAAAGCCACAGAAGCAGAGCTGCCCAAGGACCTGGGGACCTAACCACCACACCAGCGAGCAGAGGACGTGAAACATGGAGTCAAGGTACGTGATTTGCCACCTTTGAGATTTGATGCCTGCCCTGCTGGGTTTCAGACTTGCTTAGGACCTGCTGCCCCTTTCTTTTGGCCTATTTCTTTCTTTTTGAATAAGAATATGTACCCTATGTTTGTCTCGCCATTGTATCTTGGAAGCAGATAATTGTTTTGATTTCACAAATGCGACCTCGAGACTTCGGACTTTTCAGTTGAAACAAGTTAAGACTTTGGGGCTATGAGGATGAAATGAATGTATTTGTGTGTGAAAAAGACATGAGTTTTAGGCATTGGGGGGGAATGCTCTGGATTGATGTCCCCCCCAAAACTTAGTCCCCACTGTGACAGTATTGAGAGAGTGGGAAATCCTATTGTGATGATTGAAGGGTGGGGCCTTGAAGAGGTGATTAGATTCTGAACACCATGCTCTAATGACTAGAATAATGGTGGTCAGGGGTGTGGTTCTGAGGGCTTTAAAAGGAGAATATGTGAGAATCTCCTTCACTCTCTCCTGCCATTCTCACCGTGTGACACCCTGCATTGCTGCAGGGTCACCTCAACAGATGTGTTTCCTGGATTGTGGACTTCCTAGCCTCTGAAACTATAAGCAACAAATTTTGTTTTCCTACAAATTACCTAGTCCCAGGTATTTGTAAGTGACAGAAATGGACTAATACAGCTTCCTACTGCCATCTAAGACAACTTTATGGAAAAGTAATTGAGGTTCAGACTGGCTGGTTAGCTCAGTTGGTTAGAATACCACCTTGCAAACCCAAGGTCAAGGGTTTGGATCCCCATGCAAGCCAACCTCAAAAAAAAAAAAAGGAATTAAGGTTCAATACCACCCTCGGTTGTATCCTAGATCAAGGTTGGCAAATATGGCCTGACACCAGTTTTTGTAAATAAAGTTTTATTGGAATACAGACACAATCAGTTTTCTTCTTCTTGTCTATGACGCTTTCACGCTTCAGGAGTACAGTAGAATAGTCGTGATAAAGACTGTGTAGCCCACACAGTTGAGACATCTGCTATTTGATTCTTTATAGAAAGAGTTTGCCAACCTCCAATTTCAAACATGAAAGAGAATTCTGCCAGCTGACTTGTCCTACTTGTGAGAAGAATAAGATTACGCCAAGGTTTTCCAGCTTCCTCTGTTCTGCCTCTTCCCCCTCCTTGAAATTGCTGTGATTCCCCCAGCTCCACGCTCCATTCACATGAGGCCCAGGGTTAGCGGGCTCTGCATGAGCACTCAGAGCTGCAACCATCTGTGGGGACGCATGTGTGAAAAGAGATGCACACCCATTCCTTCAGGAATAAAAGACAGTGTGAATTTATCTCAAGGAAAAGCAGTTTCCTGTGCTGTTCTGTGAACAATGAATGTTTGTTTTATTTTTCTTCCAGTGTTCTGTGTGTTCCATCAATAATCACAATAATCTTCATAACACTGTATGGTTTCGAATGATGTTTTCTTATTAAAGTAAAAATAGCTAATATTAATTGAGCTCTTACTAGAGGCTAGTCACCATTCGAAGAGCTTTATGTGAACGATACACTTGGATCATCATGATAGCCCCAAGAGATAAGGACTCTGAGCAACACCATTTTACAGATGAGCAAACTGAGGGGGAGAGGAGTTAAGTAACATGCCCATGGTCAGACCCAGTAAATGGGAAATCACTGTTTCGAACTACTCCTTAACTGTGTCCTTGACCACTATGTTATAGCACTACTGTGTTTGCATCAAGAAAATGTGAAAATAAACCACCAAAATTCTAATCAATAAGTAAATTTTCATCTGGCATTTAACATTTAAATATCTACCAAATGCTAATAATACCAAATGCTAAGATGGAAGAACAGTATTATTTTTTATGTACACTAATCAATCTATGATTTTTCAGATAAATATCTTCTATGAGACTAAAAAGACCTGTAATTTTTATTCTCTCCTGGACCTTTATTGGACTTTAATTTCCTTATTGGGTTGGGAAGCATTTCTGAGTTATTTTCGCCAAACTGAAAGATATAAGACTATCATAAACTAGTGATTTCCCTACCACATCTGAAGCATGGACAGTGAAAGAAAGCAAGGCGACTACAATTCTTTTCCACCTCGTATTTAACTATATTTGTCAGGATACTTGCAAAACCTTTGGAGATCTTGGGAACAGCATCTCAGCATCAGTGAGCTTTCAATTCTTGCATTTCAAACTCTGCTGATTCATCAGGGGCATCCAACTAGCAAGTCCTTTGCTCAGGGACTCAAAAGATCAATTAACAATACAACTCATTCATGATACTTTGATTAACAACTTTGGAAGGAAAGTTTTTTAAATCAGAAGCAAACTTTTAAAAGAGGAGAGGAATTGACTCTGCATCTACCCCCAAGTTCTCCTCCAAAGAATCAGACCTGTGATCTCCAGAGATTCTACCAGAAAATTTCCCTCCACTTCCAATCAAAATTATAGGGTGGAAATCCTATATGATGGAGGCTTTTATATCTGTTTGGTTTTTGCAACAAATCTAGTTTGAAAAAGATTTTTTTTAAAGACATAAACTCAAAAGGAAGATTTGGTAAAGGGACATGAAAATCGACTACATTGTACAGTGATAAATTAAAATAAATAAATAAATAAAGATGTGAACTCACAAGACTTCTGATATCCAGCCTGGACTGTGAGGAGCTTGGAAGTCTTTACTCCACTCTAAAACAAGTAAAAAGCTGAACCTACTAAAAATCAACAACAGTGCTTAGATCTGCGGGAGAAGTGAGGTCATAAGGTAAACCACTGCTCCCAAAGCTGGAGAGGCCAGCAGTCAGACACAGAGAATCACAGCTTACCAGAAACCTCCTCAGGAAACACTGCTGATGTAAGAAAACTTGAATTGTAATTGATGAATTGCTGGAGGTTCAGTGTGCACAAGTCTAAGAATTAAAAACTCCAGGGTTCCCTTACTTTTGTAAGTTTCACCAGCAGGAAATTGAACAGGTTCTCACAGTGAATATCAGACAAAAATCCCCTCGAAAGAGGGGGTTGGGGAGGGAGGAAGAGAAAAGGAACCACTTTAAAATGCATCAGAGCACTCTGTTCTTCTTACCAAGGCCTGCCCCTCAGGAGAAACTATTTTACCAGAGCCCACCCTGCTGAAGTTTTATCAGAGCCCAACGTACCTGAGGGAAAGAAAATACCAAACTCCAGCTTCTCCAGTCTTCCTAATGCATTCTATGAGGCTGGCATTATCTTAATAGCAAAATTAGATAATGACATTCCAAGAAAAGAAAACTACAGACCATGAACATAGATGCACAAATCCTCAACAAAATATTAGTGCATTGAATCCAACAATGTATAAAAAAATCATACACCATGACAAGTGGGATTTATCCCAGGTATGCAAAGCTGATTCGACATTCAAAATTGATTAATATAATCCATCACATCAACAAGTTAAAGAAGAGAAATCACATGATCAAATCAATAGATGCAGAAAAAGCATTTGAGAAAATCCAGTACCCATTCATGATTTTAAAAAAAAGAAAGAAAAGAAAACCTCTCAGCAACTAGGAATAGAGGGGAGAGCTGCCTTAACTTAATAAAAAACATCAACAATAAACCTACAGCTAACATCATACTTTATAGTGAGAAATCTGAAGCTTTCCTGTTAAGATTAGAAACAAAGCAAGAATGCCCCCTCTCACCACTCCTTTTTAACATTGTAGTGGAAGTTCTAGCTAATGTAATAAGACAAGAAAAGGAAATAAATGGTATATCAGTTGGAAAGAGAGAAATAAAACTGTCCTTGTTCACAGATGACAAGATTATCTATGTAGAAAATCAAAAAGAATCAACAAAAAACCTCCTAGAATAACCAATTATAACAAGGTTGCAGGATACAAAGTTAATAACAAAAATCAATCACTCTCCTGAATATCAGCAATGAACAAGTAAAATTTGAAATTGAAAATCTATTACCATTTACATTAGCACCTAAAAAAATGAAATACTTAGGTGTAATCTAACAAAATACATATAAGATCTATATGAGGTAAACTCATAAATTAGAACTCTGATTAGAGATATCGAAGAAGAACTAAATAAATGGAGAAAAGTTCATATTTATGAAAAGGAAGACTCAATGTTGTCAAGATGTCAGTTCTTTTCAACTAAATCTGTAGATTCAATGTAATCCCAATCAAAGTGTTATTTTGTGCATGTGGACAAACTTATTCTAAAGTTTATATAGAGAGAAAAAAGACCCAAAATAGCCAACTTGATATTGAGGAAGAACAAAGTCAGAAAATTAGTATGTCCCTACTTCAAGACTCACTATAAAGATACAGTAATCAAAACAGTGTAATATTGGTGAAAGAATATACAAATTAATCAGTGGAACAAAATAGAGAGCTTATATAAATTTAGTCAACTGATCTTTGGCAAAGGACCACAGGCAATACAATGGAGCCAAAATAGTCTTTTCAACAAATGATGCTGGAACAACTCAACATCCACATATTTAGACACAGACCTTACACCCTTCACAAAATTAGCTCAAAATGAATCTTAGACCTAAATATAAAATGCAAAATTATAAAACTCCTAGAAGATAATATAGAAGAAAACCTAGATGACCTTAGATATGGTGAGGACACTTTAGATACAACACCAAAGTCAGAATTCATGAAAAAGAATTGATAAGTTGGACCTCATCAAAATTAAAAATTTCTGCTCTGCAAAACAGAATCTCAAGAAAACGAGAAGACAGGCCACAAACTGGGAGAAAATATTTGCAAAAGACATATCTGATAAAGTGCTGTTATCCAAAATATACAAAGAACTCTTAAGACTCAATGATAAGAAAATGAGCAACCCAATTTAAAAATGAACAAAAGACCTGAACAGACACCTTACCAAAGAAGATATACAGATGCCAAGTAAGCATATTAAAAAGATGCTCAATGTCATATGCCATTAGAAAATTAAAACAATGAGACAAACAGAATTTAGAACGACATCAAATGTTGACAAGGATGTGGAGCCATGGAAATTTATAGCAGCTTTATTTACAAATGCCAGCACTTGGAAACAGCCATTCATAGGTGAATGAATAAAGAAACTGTGGTACATTCAGACAATGAAATATTATTCAGCACTTAAAAGAAATGAGCTACCAAGCCATGAAAACACATGGAAGAAACTTAAATGCATATTACTAAGTGAAAGAAGCCAAATCTGAAAAGGCTACAAACTATATGATTTCAATTATATGGCATTTGGAAAAGGCAAAACTATGGAGACAGTAAAAAGATTAGTAGTTTCCAGGGGTTATTAGGGAAGGAAAGATGAATAGGCAGAGCACAGAGGATTTTTAGAGCAGTGAAATTATTCAACACAATAATATCATGGTAGATACTTGTAATTATACATATCTCAAAGCCCATAGAATGCACACCACCAAGACAGAACCCTAATGAAAACTATAGACTTCAGGTGATGATGATGATATGTCAATGTAGGTTTATCAATTATAACAAATGTGCCACTCTGGGGTGGGACACCAACGGTGGGGAGGCTGTGCATGCGGAGGGACAAGTCCGTATAAGAAATCTCTGTACTTTCCACTCAATTTTTCTGTGAACTTAAAACTGCTCTGAAAAAAGTTATTAATAATAATAAAAAATATAACCCCAAAATAAACACAAAAGAATCGTTAATGTAAACCAAAAAGCCTCCTTCATACGAGCATCCAACGAAAGCATACTCAACAAGCTGTGCATTTTCATGGCCAGAAAAGAGCATAGTGCCCCCATTACTGCTCATTATTTTTCAGGGCAGGGTTCTCCTTTAGTTTTGAATATTGATCAAAACTGGAAAGAAAATGATGACACTTGGAATTGATTTGGCTTCCTTTGTAGAAGGAAATCTCTGCCCAGTTCTCAGGAGGTTTCCAGGTTATGCTCTTGCCTCTGAATTGAAGGTAACAGCCAAATTTGAGATACACGCAAGTCCAAAATGTGTGTCTTTGGGAGCCCACTCTGCTGACAAACCTTTTCTCACTCTGTGAAGAGAGTTCACTCATTTCAGAATTTCACGTTTCCCACTGGAAGTCTGGCTACATTCCATGCCAACAATAAAACATCACATCTAGAAAAACTTTCAGGAAAAAAAAGGATTCAGCATATTCTAAAAGCAGAAAGCTTTAGTCCTAATTATTTCTTTTCAAATCTAGTCTGTGCATTAAAGACCAGAGTGCATTTTCTAGAAGAGAAAGAAAAATATCTTCACTACACATAATCACAACAATATGGACTAAATTTATGGTGCGAGATTTATGAAAATACATCAGACAAGTTCTGCATTTGAGGACCTGGATTACAATGTGTTGACGGTGCCTTCCCTGTCTTGTTTCTGCAAGGGCAAAGCTTAAAGGAGCAGAAAGATGATAAAATTGGGGGTCAAAGAGCAGAGTATCAATCTTGGTTCTGTTGCCAGATCTGATGTGGTGCTAATCCACATTTGCTTCCTCATTTGTGAATTGGTGCTGGCAACAGTTGCCCTACATACCTCATAACACTATTGTAAAAATGAGATAATAAAAAAAAAATACTCTGAGAAACACAAATGTAAGACAGACATATCATACTTAGGTTTATCCAAGATGGCCCTAGACAAAATAATGACACAGGTGACATTTGCCTCACTAGTGTCTCCTTTAGGGACTGCCCTCCTTGGTCAAATACCCCAGGAACTATGTCAACCATATTCCCTTTCTCTCCTATCATTTTACCCAATACCCCATAACCATTGAATTCTATTCATTCCCTCAAGCCTAGAACCCCAATGATTTGCAACTCTCCATGGTAACCATTAGCCAGACAATGATATCATGCCCATGTCATAATGGAGAAAGCTGGAGAAGACACCTTTTCAGAGATCCCACATTAGATCTTTTTTTAACACTTAACAACACTCCTAATTTTGTTTTGTAGTCCAGAGGGGGAATTCTAACTATAAAAATTTTAGCCTAAAAAGTTTAAAATAATAGCAACATGGTAAGAAGATGAGGGTGGCATTTTATTTTATTTTTTTTATTTATTTATTTATTTATTTATTTATTTATTTTTGTCTTTTTTTGTCACCGGCACTCAGCCAGTGAGCGCACCGGCCATTCCTATATAGGATCCGAACCCATGGCGGGAGTGTCGCCGCGCTCCCAAGCGCCGCACTCTCCCGAGTGTGCCGCGGGCTAGGCCTGAGGGTGGCATTTTAGAAGAGCCAATGCCAGTGAATGTCTCAACTCATTTTTCAGAGGTGTTTTTGTTCACTCTGCCATCATGCTACACTGACCCTATAGCTACATTCCTGGAGAAGAATTTTCCATATGACTGGGAACCACATGAGTATTGCCAGAGCAGATGGAAGGCCGGGCACTTCCTTCCCACACATCCCCTTTGATGGCCAGAGGTCCTGGGTGTACCGGAGCAGCAGCGTGAAAGACGTGTGTGCTTCATGGAGACAAAGTGATTCCCTTCCCATAGGCTGCTTACAAGTACAGGGAGGTGCCTTCCACATTCTTACGCACTTACATTGGTCTTCTCTTTCCCTTCCCTCCAGAGAACCAATCACATCTTAAGACATTAAGGTTAGAAGGAAACATAGAGATCATCTCATTCAAGTTTGAGACTGGATTCCAATAGAAGTTAAAGGACTTGTCCAAGATCACATGGTACCTCAATGGCAGGAGAAATAAAACAAAGCTTCTGTGATTTGGATGAATTAAGGAAACTCTACAATCATCATTATCTTGATTGCTAATATTCATTAAGCACTTGCTACATATTTCATGGAATCTAAGACTCCACCAATAGTAAGACTCACCATTATTTTATGATCTGCCAAGAAAGAAAATGCTACCAATTTAAATCATAATATCATTGATTGTAAGACATATTTCAGAGATGGTAAAGTTGAGACTCAGAATAAATGAAAACTGCATTCTGGGAAGATGGGAGCCTAGAAGTGCCCAGGGCACTTCCCCCCGCCCCCCAGAAGAAGATCAAAATGGGCTCACCACCACTGCCACTGCAGTCACTGGAACCATTGTCTGGTCTCAGAACCATCTCCCATCACAGAGTAGCTCCCCACAGAGCAGCAGTCCTGCAGGTGGCCTGTCACTATAGCTGCAGACTCAGCAGACGTGAGGGAGGTAGGGCTACAACAACTGCTGCCATTGCTGCTGCCACAAGTTAACCCCACTTCCACTAAAGACACTGCAGACATGAGGGAGATGTCTGCAGCTACCAACATTGCTGCTGCCACCACGAGGTAACCCCACTGCTGCCAAGGACACTACAGACATGAGGGAGGCAGTTGCAGCCACTAGTGCCACTGCTGCCCCCACAAGGTAGCCCTGTTGCTGCTACAAATACCACAGACAGAAGGGAGGCTGTTGCAGCTGCTGGTACTGCTGCCTGCAGACACAGCACACACAAAAGAAGCAGTTGCAACCACCAGCACTGCTGCCACACCGACAAGCTAACTCCGCTGCCACCACAAACACCACAGACACCAGGGAAGCAGTTGCACCCATCAATGCTGCTACCATAACCACAGGTAACCCAACTGCCACTGCAGCACTGTAGCTGTGCAGGCTGTCATTGTGGCCACTGAAGACAAGCAGGTGGCTGATGCAACCACCACTGCTGCAGCCACCACAACCCACCAGCATCATCAGGCAGCCACCATCACAGTGCAAGCAGCCGCTGCTCATAGAGACTTTGCTGCCATGTAGGAAGCCTGCCAAAACCATTGCCACAATCACCACTGCTGCAAGGTAGCCTGCTTTCACAACTGCAGTTGCAGGAGCCACTGCCACTATGCAGGTGGACTGCCAACCACTCAACTGCATTGATACAAGGAGGGTCACCAATGGAGTCCAGGGAAGGAGAGTAATAGAAGAAGCAACTGCTCTACCAGATGACCAGACATCAACATAGAGACACTATAAATACAAAAAACATGAAAATATGAATCCACCAAAGAAATACAATAACTCTCAAATACCAGACCACATGAAGCAGGAAACCCTTGAAATGATTGAAAAAGAATTTAGGGTAAAAATCTTAAGGAAACTCAATGGGATACAAGAAGACACAGTTAGACAAAACAATGAACTGAGAGAAACTATCCAGGATATGAAGGAGGAAACTTACAAAGAAATCAATACTTTTTTAAAAATGTAGCAGAACTCATGGAACTGAAGAGTCATTCAACGAAATATAAAATAAAACTGAGAGCTTAAGCAGTAGGCTAGAGCAAGCAGAAGAAAGAACTTCTCATCTTTTTTTTTTTTTTTTTTTTTTTTTCTTCCGTGACCGGCGCTCAGCCAGGGAGTGCACCGGTCATTCTTATATAGGATCCGAACCTGCGGCGGGAGCGTCGCCGCGCTGCTAGCGCAGCACGCTACCGAGTGCGCCACGGGCTCAGCCCCTAGAACTTCTCATCTTTGAGACAGTCTCTTTGAAATAACTCAGGCAAACAAAAAAAAGAAAAAAGAATTTTTTAAAAATGAGGAAAATCTAAGACAGATAGCAGACAACCTTCAGCTCACAAACATCCAGATCATGGGTATTTCTGAAGGAGAGGAGAAAGGAAAAGGCATTGAGAACACATTCAATGAAATACTCGTGGAAAATATCCCAGGTATAGGGAGAGACATAGACCTTCAGATTCAGGAGGCTTGAAGACCCCCTAACAAATTAAATCCAAAAAGGTCCTCTCCAAGATACATTATAGTCAAACTGGCAAAACTCAAAGACCAAGAATCCTAAAAACAGCAAGAGAAAAGTATCAAGTCACCTATAAAGGAGTGCCCATCAGACTAACAGCAGACTTCTCAACAGAACCTTTATAGGCCAGAAAAGAATGGGATGTGATATTCAAAACAGTAAAAGAAAAAAAACTGCCAGCCAAAAATACTATGCATAGCAAGGCTGTCCTTCAGAAAAAGAAGGAGAAATAGTGTATTTCCCAGACAAAAACTACAGGAATTCACCACTACACAACCAGCCTACAAGAAATCCTCAAGGGAGTCCTGCATCTAGAATTGAAAAAATTGTAATCACTATCATGAATATACAAGAAAGAACAAAACCAACTGGTAGAACAAAAATGCAAATGAGAAAGAGAAAGAAACTTACCACCTCCAAAAACCAACAAACACTGAAACAAACAATATAAGGGAAAGAAAGAAACAGAAGATATTTAAAACATCCAAATGAAAATCAATAAAATTCCAAAAGTAAAATAATACCTTTCAGTAACAACCCTAAGTTCCCCACTCAAAAGACATAGACTGGCAGATTGAATTAAAAAGCTAGATCCAACTATATGCTATCTACAAGAGATTCACCTCACCTGTGAAGACACACACAGACTAAGAGTAAAGGGATAGAAAAAGATATACCATGTTAATGGAAAACAAAAATGAGCAGGAGTAGATAGTCTTATATTGGATAAAATAGACCTTAAACCAAAAACCATAAAAAGAGGCAAAGAAGGCCACTATATAATGGTGAAGGAATCTATCCAGCAAGAAGACATAACAACCATAAATATATATGCACCCAACATCAGAGCACCCAGATATATAAAACAAACACTTAGACATAAGGAAAGAGATAGAGCCAAATACGGTAATAGTTGGGCACCTGAACACCCCTCTCTCAACACTAAACAGACCATCTAGGCAACAAATCAACACAGAAACACAGGATTTAAACCACACTTTAGACCCATTGGACTTGGCAGATAGCTACAGACCATTTAATCCAACAACCACAAATATACATTCTTCTCGTGAGCACACAGAACATTCTCCAGGGTAGACCACATGTTAGGTCACAAATCAAGTCTCAACAAATCTTAAAAAATTGAAATCACTTCAGGCATCTTTTTAGACCACAATGGATTGAAACTAGAAATCAATAACAAATGAAATTCTGGAAACTATGCAAACACTTGGAAATTAAACAACATGTTCCTGAATGATCTATGGGTCCAAGAAGAAATTAAACAGGAAATCAAAAAAATTCTCAAAACTAATGAAAATACACATCATACCAAAACTTGTGAGATGGTGCAAAAGCAGCACTAAGAAGGAAGATTTTTGCAATAAACACTTACATCAAAAGAACAGAAAGATTTCAAATAATCAACCTTCCATTACACAACAAAGAACTAGAAAAACAAGAACAATCTAATCTAGAAATCAGTAGATGGAAAGAAATAATTAAGACCAGAGCAAAACTAAATGAAATAGAAACACAAAAAAATGATTAAAAAGATCAATGAAACAAAAAGTTGATTTTTTGAGAAGATAAACAAAGTAGACAAACCATTAGCCAGGCTAACTAAAAAAAGAAGAGAGAAACTATAACAAAAATCAAATAACAAAAATCAGAAATGAAAAAGGAGACATTTCAACCAATATCACAGAAAGACAAAGAATCATTAGAGACTATTATAAACTACACGCCAACAAATTTGAAAAGCTAGTGGAAATGGACAAATTTCTGGACAAACAAACTACCAAGACTGAACCAAGAAGAAATAGAAAACCTGAACAGACCAATAACAAGTAACAAGACTAAAGCAGTAATCAGCCATCTCCCAACAAAGAAAAGTCTAGGACCAGATGGCTTTACTGCTGAATTCTACCAAACTTTTAAGGAGGAATTAATACCAATTTTCTTCAAACTATTCCAAAAAATTGAAACACAGGCCATTCTCCCAGACTCATCCTATGAGGCCAGCATCACCCTGATACCAAAACCAGACAAAGATACAAAAAAAAAAAGAAGAAGAAGAAGAAAACTATAGGCCAATATCTTTGATGAATGTAGACACAAAAATGCTCAACAAAATATTAGCAGTCAGAATAGAACAATGCATCAAAAAAAAAAAAAAGAAAAGAAAACTATACACCAGGATCAAGCAGGATTCATCCCAGGGATGCAAGGATGGTTCAGCATATGCCAGTCAATAAATGAGACACACCACTTTAACAAAATCAAGGATAAAAGCCATACGATTATCTCAATCAGCATAGAAAAAGCATCTGACAAAATTCAAAATCATTTTATGATAAAGACTCTTAGCAAATTAGGTATAGAAGGAAAGTATCTCAACACAATAAAAGCCATATATGAGAAACCCACCACAAATATCATCCCAGGAACAAGACAAGGATGTCCACTCTCACCACTCCTATTTAACATAGTATTGGAAGTACTAGCCAGAGCAATCAGGAAAGAGAAAGAAATAAAGGGCATCCAGATTGGAAAAGACAAAGTCAAATTGTCCTGTTTACAGACAACATGATCATATACATACATAACCCTAAAGACTCTACAAAAATACTCTTAGAATTGATAAACAAGTTCAGTAAAGTTTCAAGATACAGAATCAACATGCAAAAAGTAGTACCATTTTTATACTCCAACAGCAAACTAGCAGAAAAAGAAATCAAGAAAGCTATCCCATTTATAATAGTCACCAAAAAAATAAAATACCTAGGAATCAATTTAACCAAGGAGGTAAAAGATCTCTACAATGAGAACTGGAAATCACTGATGAAAGAAATTAAAGAGGACACAAAAAGATGGAAAGGCATTCCATGCTCTTGGATTAGAAGAATCAACACTGTAAAAATGTCCATACTATCCAAAGTGATCTACAGATTCAATGCAATCCCCATCAAAATACCAATGACATTCTTCACAGAAATAGAAAAAAAAATGATCCTAACATTCATATGAAGCAACAGAAGACCCCAAATAGCCAAGCAATTCTGAGCAAAAAAAAAAAAAAAAGTGCCAGAGGCATTATAATACCTGACTTCAAATTATACTACAAAGCTATAGTAACCAAACCAGCATGGTACTGGCATAAAAAGACACATAGAACAATGGAACAGAATAGAGAACCCAGAAATCAACCCACATACAGCAAATTGATCTTCAACAAAGGCTCTAAGAACATACCTTGGAGAAAAGACTGCCTCTTCAATATATGGTGCTAGAAAAACTGGACACCCATATGTAGAAGAATGAAACTAGACCTGTACCTCTCACCCTATATCAAAATCAACTCAAAATGGATTAAAGACTTAAATATAAGACCTGAAACTATAAAACTCCTAAAAGAAAATATAGGGTGAACCCTTCAGGAAGTAGGACTGGGAAGAACTTATGAATACAACCCCAAAAGCAAAGACAACAAAAGGAAAAATAAACAAATGGGATCATATCAAATTAAAAAGCTTCTGTCCAGCAGAAGAAACAATTAGAGTAAAAGACAACCTACAGAGTGGCAGAAAATATTTGCAAACTGTGCATCCAACAAAGGATTAATATTCAGAATATACAAGGAACTCAAAAAACTTAACAGTAAAATAACAATCCAATTAAAAAATGGGCAAAGGAGCTGAATAGGCATTTCTCAAAGGAAAATATATGAATGGCCAAGAGACATGAAAAAATGCTCAACATCACTCAGCATCAGGCAAATGCAAACTGAGATATCATCTCACCCCAGTTAGACTGGCTGTTATCAAAAAGACAGAGAATAACAAATGCTAGAGGGGATGTGAAGAATCCTCCTACCCTGTTGGTGAGACTGTAAATTGGTGCAGCCATTGTGGAAAACGTATGGAGTTTCCTCAAACTACTGCTACTGATAGAACTGCGATATGATACAGCAATTCCAGTGCTGGGTTTATACCCAAAGGAATGGAAACGATCATGTGGAAGGGATACCTGTACTCCCATGTTTATTGCAGCTCTATTTACAATAGCAAAGAGTTGGAACCAACCTAAACATCCATTGTCAGGCAACCGGATAAGGAAAATGTAGAATATATACACAATGGAATACTACTGTACCACTGGGAAAAAAATGAAATATTGCCATTCATTGCAACATGGATGAACTAAGAGAAAATGATTTTAAGTGAAATAAGCCAGGCACAAAAAGAGAAATACCAGTGGCCTCACTCATAAGTGGGAGCTAAAAAAATAATAAACAAACAAATAAATGTTTAAAAAGAAAGGAAGAAAGATACAACAATCACAATGAAATGTTGAACTTTCAAAAAGAGAGAACAGAACTGAGGTCACCAGAGGTGGGAAAGGGGTGAGGAAAGAGGAGTAAGGGAGGAATTGGTAAAGGGCCATGAAAACCGATTACATTGTATAATGTTGAACTTGCTAATTATCCTGATTTGATCATCACACATTGCACACAGGGATTGATATTCCACTCTACCCCACAGATATGTACAATCAAGTATGTTTCAATAAAAAAAAAAAAATCAGTGAAAACTAGTATTTACCATGAACTCTATGTACCTAATTGCATTTAATTCTCAAAACAAACTTCTGAGGCAGGCAGTATCATTTGACCCATTTTTTTTTTCACATGAGGAAATAAAGGCTTACATTTTCCATAAGTGGCAGAGCCAAGTCTAATCCATCCTTACCTATTTCCAAGGTCTGAGCCTGTAACCACCATGCTTCTCTGAGGCTTACAAATACCCTGGAAAAGAACAGACAAGGGACCATGGAACAGGATCCAAGTCAATTTCAAGTATATCACCTCTTACCTCTCGAACTTAGAGTTTTTCATTGCAACAAGTACAATCATGTCTTCTTTCCACCAGGTATTACATGCAAGGATGCACGGCCCTTTGCCTATACCCTATATCTGCCTTCAATTCCCAGAGTAGAGACTTAATTCAAAATTGACCTGCTGTTTTCCTTTTAAAACAAGCATAATATTCTGAGAAGCAGATTTTCTGGGATTTAGAGGTTCATTATCTTTTTTTTTTTTTTCTTTTGTAGAGGTTCATTATCCTACTCTCTCTACTTTTTTGTGTTTAAAATTTTCTATAATAAAAAAGTCATTTTTTAAAAGTCAGTTACAATGTTACATTGGTAACAGCATTTATTAAACCTTTGCTATTTACCAAAGCACTAAACTTGCTTAAGATCATGTACCTGAAATAAGCCTCCTAAAATCCATCTCCAAAACACTGTGCATGTACAGGGAAGAGGGTAGCTTACTCCATCTGAGGATTCATAGAAGAAAACGTTTGATCAACATCTAGAAGGGCAGTAAGTGGTTCAGTGTTAGGATGAGATGAGAAAGAAAACTGCATGTACAACAAAGACAGAACATATGAAACGGTCTTTAGGAAAAGACTTTGGGAAACCATTAGCAGCAGTCCCTAAGAAATATTTCACACATATTCCACTCACGACGGATGCCAGAGTTCTCGGAACACTCCACCTTTTTAATCCCTGAACTCAGAATGCCTTATAGGCGTTTTCAAGCAGCTCTCTTGAGACAGCATAGCATTGACTCATTTATACTCAGACAGAGAATGACTGCTTTATCCTGCCCACACTTGGAGTGGTTTTCTGGGAAACCTGGTGTGTGCGTGCCCTCACACACCTGCTCAGAAAATAAATGAATCAGGCCTCATGCCATTCCTCTGCCTCTCAACAGTCAGGGAAAATTGGGGGCTTAGCCTGTCCATCAAAAACAAAACCAAAAGAAAAAGAAAAAGATAGTTGGGGGTTTAGCATCCAGGCTCAGAAACTAAAACCCAACTCCTGGACTTTGAGCGCTGCACGTTCCTCCTGAGAATCAGTTTTGCCCGTTTGCCCTGCTCAGCCCCTGGGTGGGCTCTGGAGGACAGGAGCGTAGGGCTAGCAGAAAACGCCTGTGACAGGCAGCCACTTCTCATTCAATCTGGTTAATGTATGTCCTTTTTCACGCCGAAGTTTCACTCCTAAATTCTCCTGAGACTATCATCCCAGGCTCCTTGTTGCAAAAATTGCCAAGTCACAAAAGTTGAGTCATACAAAGTGGACTGCTTGACTTTTCTGGTTTTATTTGTTTGCCGACATGCAGCGTTAAAGACAATTACACTACACAACATGTCTCTGACCCCAACGCGCAGGTTGTGAACCTGCCAGACTTGTCCAGCTCTACTCTTACAACCAAACTTGTTTTCCCAGGCCCTTCTGAATAAGGAGGCCTAGGGAGGAAGAGAAAGACAGAAAGGACACATACACAGGCACACAGATACAAACTCCAGCTTCCAGGGAGGATTGCAGCCTGCCACACAGTGGGAACCAAGAGCTACAAGGCTGCCCATGTAACAGATGCGAGTAGGCAGGCTGTAACACAGAAATAAATCACATGGAACTTGCTGTCATCTCTCTACCTTCCTGCTAAACCCTTAGACACCACCGCTTGACTGGCTAGAGTCGCTGTAGTTTTTAAATGAAGGCTGGAAACTGGCGTTGGCAGCACTGCCTAATTTTTAGCTAATACCTTTGTGGATTCTGCGTTCGCATCTGGCCAGTGCCATCATGCTGGGTATGATTATAATAGGCTGCTGCTCTTTCCCAAGCAGGAAGCTGGAATCCTCTAACCGACAGCCTAAACAGAGGCTTGTTCCAAACACAACAGCACATCACAGCCAGGGAAGGGTCTGCGGTGTGGGACTTCTCCCAAGGCATAAAAAAGAGAGAGAGAGAGAGAAATGTGTTAACTGTGCTAACAGTGCCAAGTAATATGCTTCGTTAAAAATTTAATCACCTACAAGTGCAAAACAAGTGCAAAGCAATCATGTTGTAATTAGCACAGCAATTAACACCTCCCTTTTCGATAGCACATGCATCCTAGGAAGGGCAGGATCGCAAGTGTTTATGCTGCTGACAGGCTCGGTTCCTAGAGAGAGGGAAAAATTGCTTAAATAGAGTTTTTTGGTTCCTGGCATTTGGGTTGTTCTGTGTTCATGAAATCTCGGAATTAGCTGCCATTTTGGTTTTGTACAAAAGTTGTTCTGCTGTGTAATGTAACTAACCAACTTCCTTATTTTATGTGTCCTGTAAAAGCTTCTTTCTAGCATTACCTTCCCTTTTATTACATTAAAATATAAATAAGTCGGTAGTGGGACCAAATTTGTCATGCACATCAATAAAATTTGAATGCTAAATGGTGCTTCCTAAAAAAAATTTTTTTTTTTAATTATTTTTCTCAGTTCTTTACCAGAAATAAATAAACAAAAACTTAATGCCGGGATAAATGACTATTGGGAAAATTACCCTAAAACTATTCATTCTATCACTTCAGAAAACTTAGGTTTCTTCTGTACCACCAAGACTAATCTTAGACATTAAGTGACAGTTCTTTAAAGAAGTGGGAAGGGAAGGAAGGTGGATGGTCTGTCCTTCTGTACCACCCATATCAAGCCCAAGTCCAATGACTGGCCTAGGTAGAACATGGCACCGATGCTGTCTGGTACTGCCTGGGAAGTACCTACTCCAGTGTGTAATAACTTGATTTGCAGGTACCCCAGAGCTCATCTCAATACATAGAGATTTGTGGGTGAAACAGCTGAGAAGACAGAGCAAGTAGCCTTCAATCCCCATTCTAGAAAGAGAGTTAACATATCTTTAACTTTCCAATCTATCTCATATCTATATCCCAGACAGATGAAAGCATGTCAGAGTGTGCAGACTGAGATGCTACTTTTTGGAAACTCATCCAATGCCCCAAAGTCCTTGGCACGGTTTTAGAAATGACTCATCATGAGAACAGAACCTCGCTAGAGACACTAAAACTTTAAATGTGTTTGAAAGGAGTTTTATAAGGAAGCGGGGGAAAAAAAATGAAACATCCTGAGATTTAATACTTCAAGAAACAGGACGAGGAAAAAACAAATCCAATCTCTGAAATGACTTTATTTTATTCTTGCTGACCACTGATAATGGATTGAATGTGTTTTTAGGAGCAGGGGAAATATTTGGTGTGTGATGTTTGGGGAGTAGAAGAGCAGTTGCCTAAGCCTTACATTTCTGTAGTTGACTTTGTAGCAGCAAGGCTAAGATATGCAGAGTGCAAGCAAGAGTTTGTAAGCACTTGCAAACACTCTGGCATTCTGCAGAGTCTACAGAAAGTGCAGGCATTCATAAAAGCTATTCACTTTCCTGGTTTGCTATTTCCTTTTCCCAGCAATTCTTTTATTTAAACTCCAAAGCCCATCCCAGAAAGTGGAGAAAAGAAACCTCAGTGAGATAGAAGACACACTTTATGAGTAGGGCAAACTGTAACAAGAAATTCACACTGGAGCTCAGAAAGAAATAAAATGAAACCCCTGTCTCAAGAACAAAGAGGACAAATGTCTTATTATGCTAAAAAGCCTCAAATTAAGTGTGGAGAGCTAGTTGGAATAGACAGTTCCCATAGTCATAGTTTTTATTCATTCTTATGAAAAAAAAGTCTTTTGAGACTGATGTTCTTTAAATATTGCTATCATTCCTAAAACTGGCTGAAAATGGCTTCTGTATTGTAGCCTTAATCCAAAGCCCCAGCTGATGTATTCCTGCATTTGTATTTTTTTCTAAAAAATATTTTGTCTCTTCAGTTCAATTTTTATTTTCTCTTAAAATGCCAGAAAGTTTGAAAACAAAGTCATTGTGCAATTTTAGTAATCTTATCATCTTACATACTTGCTAATTCATTCATCCATTTAATAAGAAGTGCTTACTGTGTGCCAGGCATTGATCTAGGACTAGGCACTCTTTACAGTATAAAAACAGACTAACAACCAAAACAAAAAAAAAAATAAGAACTCCAAGGCTTTAAGCTCCATGAGAAGCGTTTTTTCCCCACCGTATGCCCAGTGCCTCACACAGAGCATGCCTTAGAAATCTGTTCAGTGTTGGATCCCCTTACTGGTCAGCTGCCAAAACCAAAAAAAAAAAAAAAAAAAAAATCTGTTAAATGAATGAGTAAATAAATCAATGAATGAACAACCAACCCTACCCTATGTGGACAGTCTAGAAGTAAAATCATTATATAAATACATATAATATAATTTCCCAATTGATAAGTACCCTAAGAAAGAGACCCATTGAGTGCTAGAGGAGAATGGAGAAATGCTTCTGTTTTAAGTGCTGAGGGGAGAAGGTAGAGTGAGGATGACAGAAACGATAGTTATTTGGGTGTTTGCAGGAGCACAGTGTCCCTTAGTGGGAGTAAGTTTGTAATAAGTCTGGAAAGGTAGGTGGAGGCAGATCACAGAAGCCTTGAATGCCTGCCAAAAAAAATTAAGTTCAGTAAGAGGAGCCAGTAAAGGGAGATGAATGAATCTGGCCACAATGTGTAAAACTGATTAGGCTGGAAATAAACTGGCAGCAGGGAGACCAATTAAGGAACTCTTGGGATAGTTTGAGCACGAGTTAAAGTTTACCTGCACCGGATAAGGGCAGAGTGGATGAGCAGGGAGTAAAAGCAAGAAACTGGTGGATTTCTAGCAGCTGACAAGTGGGGCATCTCAAACTAGGAGGATCTCAAACAGAATGAAAAAAGACAATAGCTACCAACATCAGGGCAAGAGACGTGAGAATTACCTGACAAAGATTTTAAAGTCGCCATCATAAAAATGCTCTAGTAAGCAATTACAAACACACTTGTGACAAATGAAAACAGAAAATCTCAGATAAGAAATAAAAATTCTCAGCAAAAAAATAGAAGTTATAAAGAAAACCCAAATGGAAGTTTTAAAACTGAAAAATACAATAATCAAAATAGAAAGCTCATTGCATGGGCTCAATAACAGAATAAAAGAGACAAAGAAAAGACTCAACAAACTGAAATAGAACCATGGAAATTACCCAAACTGAACAACAGAAAGAAAATTAACTAGGAAAAAAAAAAAATGAGCAGAGCCTAAGAGATCTGTGGGACTATAACCAAAGATTTAACGTTTTTGTCCTGAGAGTCTCAGAAGAAAAGGAGGAAAAGGGTAGAGCTGAAAGTTAAATACCTGGAAACTTCTAACCTTGGCAAAAGATATAAACCTACAGATCTGAGAAATGGAGCAAACCCCAAACAGGATAAACCCAAAGAAATTCCCATCAAGACACATCAAAGTCAAACTTTAGAAAACCAAAGCAAATAAAAAATCCAGAAGGCAGCGAGAGAGAGATAGCACCTTACCTGTAGGTGGACAAACAATTCAAAGACAGCATATATCTCATCAGAAATTATGGAGGCCAGAGGCAGGGGCAGACCATTTTACAAGTGCTAAAAGAAAAGAACTGTCAATCAGAATTCTATAGTTAGCAACAATGTCCTTCAGAAATAAAAGGGAAATCAAGGAATTCTCAGATAAAGGAAAACCAAAACAACTCACCACCAGCAGACGTACCCTAACAGAATAGCTCAAGGAAGTTCTCTAAGCAGAAAGGAAACCAGTAAACAGAAAGGAAAGAACACAGCAAGTATTAAAATGGGTAACTACATAGACTCCCTCTCTTGAGTCTTCTGAATTATGTCTTATGGTTGAGGCAAAAATTATAATACTGTCTGATGTGGTACTAAATGTATGCTGAGAAAATATTAAAGACAATGGTATTATAAAGAGAATGGGTAAGAAGATGTAAAGAGAGGCAAGTTTTCTATATTTTATTCAAACTAGTAAAATGACAACACCAGCTGATTGCAATAAGTTATACATATGTAATGCAATACTGAGAGCAACCACTAAATAGAGATACACGCAAAAAAATGATAGATAAATCAAAATGGAATTTTTTTTAAATGTTCCAGTAATCCAGAAGAGGCAGAAAAAAGACAACAGAGAAATAAAAAATGGAGAGCCAACCAAAAACAAAAAATATAAAGTGGTAGACTTAAGTCCTAACATACCAATAATCACATTAAACGTTAAGTAGTAGAAACACACCAATTATAAGTCAGAGATTGGCAGAGTAGATTAAAAACATGACCTAACTACATGTTGTCTAAAAGAAACTTACTTCAAATATAGCAATGTAGGCCATGGAAAGTAAAGATGGAGAATGAAATATCATGAAAATATTAATCAAAAGAAAGCAAGAGTTGCTATATTTATACCAGACAAAGTGGACTTGACAGCAGAAAAACTTATCGCAAATCATTTTGTAAGGATAAAAACTATCAGTCCACCAAGAAGATATAACAATCCTAAGTGTAAATATACCAAACAACAGACCTAATCAATATCGATAGAACACTACACGCAACAGAATATGTATTCTTTTCAACTGCCTAGAGAACATATACCGAGATAGATCATATCCTGTGCCATAAAATACACCTCAAAAGATTTAAAATCACACAGCATGTATCTCTCCATAATGCATCAACCTGAAAATCAGTAACAGAAATATAATATGAAAAATTTCAAACACTTGGAAATCAAACAACACACTTCTAAATAATCCATGAATCAAAAAGAATGTCTCGAGAACATTAAAAAAAAAATTTAAATACATTAAACTGAATGAAAATAAAAATAAAATATATCAAAATTAGTGAAACACAGCCAAAACAGTGTTAAGAAGGAAATTTATAGCAATAAATGCATACATTAGAAAAAAGAAGTCTCAAGTGAATTTTCTAAGCTACCACCCCAAGAGCCTTGAAAAAAAGCAAAGTAAACCCAAAGAAGGAAGGAAAAAATAAAGATAAGAATAGGAATCAGTGAAATTTAAAATAGAACATTAATTAACAGAGAGCCAGTTCTTTGAAAAGACTGGTAAAGTTAACAAAACTCTATCAAGACTGACAAAGAAAGGGGAAAAAAAAAAGGCACAAATTACCAGTAACAGGGAATGTCACTATTCCTTCACCTGGCTCTAATCAGGCTCTTCTAAAGTTTTCTCAACTAACTTTTGGGCTCCCAAGTTTATCTCTGCTTAGTCCAGCTTTAGCAAGAATCCTGTTGGTTTAGTGAAAATTTCCTACTCTTAATATCTGATCAAATTCCTTACCCCTTGCCTTCAATATCTTATCATGCTGGCCTGTCCTCAGCAATAATCCTATCAGTCTGTTTAGCCAGAATCCCCTTTACCCCTGATGTTTTCTCCTAGTAATTTTTCATCTACTGATCCCTACCCTGATTCTTGAACTGAAAATATCCACTCGTCTTTTTGTATCCAGAATTGAGCTTGATCTTTCTCTCCTCCTACAAAACCCCATTGTGGTAGTACTCCTTGAATAAACACTGCCTTGTCATTCTTTAACAAGGGTCAGAATAATTTTTTCTATAACAAAATCCTACAGACATCAAAAGTATAAAAAGGAAATACTACCAACAACTTTACACAGATAAATTCAGCAACTTAGGTGAAATGGATCAATTCTTTAAAAGTCCAAACTACCACAATTCATTCTATATGAAACAGATAATTTGAATATTCTTGTAACTATTAAGAAAATTGAATTCGTGATTTAAACACTCCCGCCCTGCCAAAAAAACCCAGTCTTAAACCATGTTACTTGTATATTCTACCTGAAAATTCTAGCTGATGTTTAAAAAATTAACATTAATTTTACAAATCATTTCCAAAAAGTAGAAGAGAAGGAAACTCTTTGCAATTAATTTTGTGAAGCTGATATTACCCTAATACGAACACCAAAGACTACTAGAGAAAAAAAAAAAGCTACAGACCAATAGCCCTCATGAATCAGCACAAAAATACTTAAAATGTTAGCAGATAGAACTCAGCAATATAAAAAAGAATTGTATACATGACAAATTGGGGTTCACTCCAGAGATGCAAGGTTGGATCAATATTTGAAAATCAATCAATGTAGTTCACCTTATTAACTGGCTAAAGAAGAAAAATCACATCATCATATATATTGATGCAGAAAAAGTCTAACAAAATCAAACACTCATTCATGATTTTTAAAAATTCTCAGAAAAACAGAAATAAAGCTGACTTTTCTCAAATTGATAGAGCAATAAACCCTACAGCTAACGATTACTTAATGACAAAAGACAATTCTTTCCTCCTAAGAACTATAACAAAGCAAGGATGTCCACTCTCATCATTCTTATTCAACGTAATGTTGGAAGTTCTAGCCAGTGCAATAACACAAGAAAAGGAAATAAAGGCATACATATAAAAAGGAAGACATGAAAACGCAGGAAAAAACTTGCAGAAGACACAATTGTCTATACCAAAAATCCTAAAAAATCTACAAAAATCCCACAGAATTAATAAATGAGTCAGCAAGGCCACAAAATATAAGATAAACATACAAAATCAATTGTATTTCTACATACTAGCAATAAACACATGGACATCAGAATTAAAAATACAAGACCATTTACAGTTGCTCAAAAAATAAAATAATAAATACTTAGGCATAAATTTAACACAAGTACAAGACTTATATGCTGAAAACTATAAGATACTAAGGAAAGAAACTGACGAAGACTGAAATAAATAAAGAGACATATGCTATTCATGAATTTTAAGTCTCAGCATAATAAAGATGTTAATTGTCTCGAAACTGATATACAAGTTAATGTTAGTTTCCTAAGGCTGCTGGAACAAGATACCACAAACTGAGTGGTTTAAAGCAAGAGAAAAAAATTTTCTCACCAATGCTAGAGGCCAGAAATCCTAAATAAAGGGGTCAGCAGGACTGATGCTTTCTGGGGTCTCTGAGGGACAATCTGTTTCACTTTTCCCTTCTAGCTTCTGGTGGTTGCCAGCAATCCTTGGCGTTCCTTGGCTTGTGGCAGCTTAACTCCAGTCTCTGCCTCCCTCTCCACGTGGGCTTCTTCCCTGTGTGTCTTTATGTCTCTCTGTGTCCTCTCCTATTGTTATAAAGACACAGTCGTTGAACTTAGGATGTATAGGTCTGTTTTCTGTTGCTTATAATAGGATATCTGAAAATGGGTAATTCATAAAGAAATAAAATGCATTTCTTAAAGTTCTGGAGGCTGAGAAGTTCAAGGTGCAGGGAATACATCTGCAGAGGGCATTCTTCAGGGTGGGGAGTCTACAGTGTCCTATGGCAACCAGAGTATCACAGGGCAAGGATGGCAACAGCAAGAGAACTAGCCTTCTCGCTCACTCCCCTTGTAAAGCCATCACAACCACGCCCATGACAGCCCATTAAACCTTCAAGCCACTGCTTCAGGAATGCATAAAACCATTCACAAGGGCACAATCCTCGTGATCCAATCACCTCTTAAAGGCCCCACCTTTCAAATACCATAATCAGGTTTTCCACTCTCTCAACACTGTTACAATGGGGGTTAAGCTTCAATGAATTTTGGTGGGGAACAGTCAATCCACAGTATAGGTTTTGCCCTAATCCAGTATGACTTCATTTTAAGTTAACTAATTACACCTACAAAGATGCTATTTCCAAATAAGATCACATTCTGTTGTTCTGAGTGGAGCCAGATTTCAGGAGGACACTATTCAATCCACTACATAACACGATTCCTATCAAAACCCCAGCAATGTATTTTTGTAGATATAGACAAGATTATGCTAAAATTTATACAGAAAGGCAAAGGAACTGTAATAGTTTTAAATAAATATTTTTGAAAAAGAGCAGTGAAGTTAGAGCAGTCATTCTGCCCAATTTCAAGACTTATTATGTAGCTACAGTAATCAACACTGTGGAGTGATAGCCACATGGATCAATGGAACAGAATGGAGAGCCCAAAAATAAACTCACACAAATATGCCCAAGTGATTTTTGACAAAGGTGCAAAAGCAAATCTGTGGAGGAATGATAGTCTTTTCAACAAATAGTGCTGGAGCAAATGAATGTCCATAGGGAAAAAAATGAACCTTGACCTCACCCTCACATTTTATACTGAAATTAACTCAAAATGGATCATGAGCTTAAACGTAAAACATCAAACGATAAAACTTTTAGAAAAAAACATGGGAGAAAATCTTCAGGAGCTAAGGTTAGGCAAAGAGTTATCAGACTTGACACCAACAGCACAATTAATAAAAGAAAAAGTAATAACAATTAATAAAAGAAAAAGTAATAAATTGGACTTCATCAAAATTAAAATTTGTTTGTGAAAGACCCTGTGAAGAAGATGAAAAGACAAGCTACAGATGGAGAAAAAATTTGCAAATCATGAATCCGAAAGCCTAGAATCTAGAATAATAAAGAATCCTCAAAATTCAACATTTAAAAGAAACTAACAATCCAATTAGAAAATGGGCAAAAGACATGCAGGGACATTTCACAGAAGAGGATATACAGATGGCAAATAAGCACATGAAAAGATGTTCACAATCATTAGCAATTAGGGAAATGCAATTTAAAACCATAATGAGATATTATTACATACCTATTAAAAAGGCTAAGATAAAAAATAGTGACAACATCAAATGCTGGGGAAGATGCAGAGAAACAGGATTGTTCATGCATTGCTGGTCGTAGTATAAAATAGTACAGCCACTCTGGAAAGCAGTTTGGCAGTTTATTTAAACATGCAAATACCACACAATTAAATTCTGGAAACTTATCCTATGCACAAACATTTATAACAGCTTTATTCATAATAGCCAAAAGCTGGAAACAACCCAGATGTCCTTCAACAGATGAATGATTAAACAAACTGGTAAATCCATACCATGAAATACCACTGATATGTAATCATATATGTAAATATCAGTACATGCATCATTACACTCAACAACCTCCAAAGGATTATGATGAGTAAGGGAAAAAAAAAAAAAAACAATGCCCAAAGGTTACACACTGTATGATCTGACTTATTACATTTTAGCCAAAATTATATAAACGAAGAGCAGTTTAGAGAATGCCAGGGGTTAGAAGAGAGAGGAGCCAGAGGGAAGTGAATGTGGCCATAAAAGAGCAGCATGAGGGATCCTTCCAGTGAGAAATGTTCTGTGTCTCAGCTAGATCAATGTCAGTTCTCCATCTGTGGTACTGTACTATTGTTTTGCAAGACGTTGCCATTGGGGGAAACAGGGTAAAGGGCACATTGGATCTCTGCATTATTTCTTACAACTGCATGTGCATCTATAATTACCTTCAAATAAAAAGTTTAATTAAAAAACATCAGAACTGTAGCTGCTACCTAAGAAGTAGTATTGATGAGTGTTTGTTAAGCAAATTCAATTAAGTGAAAAAAAATAAATAAATAAGGAGAAGGCACTGGTAGGGAAGTGAAAAGTCTTTAATAGGTGCTGTAATTCTACTTGATAGGAAGTCACAGATTAATTAGAATTGATTCTCATGCCATTTTCAGAGACCGATCCTAAAGATGCATCAAAATATCAAAATGCACACACACACATACACACGAATATCCCTGTGTCCCAAGAGCAAAGCAGAAAACGTACACTTCTGGGAAGCAGTAGTAATAGCAGTGGTGGTAGCATTGACCTTTTACGGAACGCCTCTGACAGCCAGTTGTGGGGTGCTTTCCCTGCATTACCTCATTGGGTCACTTTCAGGTAAATGTTATCAACATACCAATTTTACAAAGGAAGAATTTGAGGCCTCAAAAAGTTCAAGTCCGTGGAAAACTGGGGAAGGAAGAGTTACTCAGGGAAGCCAGGGCTGGAGCCAGAAGACCCGCCTTCCTTCAGAGATGGTCAAAAAACTCAAGCCCAATTCAGACAACTGTGATTTCTACTGTTTTCCTCAAACGGTCTCCAAAACCCATTTGCAGTCTGCTGCTATTTATGTAAGGATGGGATCAAAATGAGATCATTCTTAAAGTGTTAATTTGCTAGGCTTAGTCACAACGGTTAGTGATGATAATTATTTAAATGATACTGGTTAATGTGTTTTATTGTTTCACATACTTTGATTTATTTGCTATTTATTGGTTCACTCATATAATGACTAGGGTTAGTTTAATAGATTTTTGAATGTAAATTCTTTTGCACCAATGTTTATGAGCTACATTTGTAAATGTGGTTTAAATAAATAACACAACCAGGAATCAGGATTACAGTATATGTTTGGAGTATAAAGAAAGATTCAAATGTGTTCCAGAAATAAATAAGATATGCAGATTCACAAGGAAAACTGCCTACTAGAGATGAAAGGCATAGCCGAATTCTGTCGCACAGTAAGTATACCTCATTTTCTTCCTGGCCCACCCAAACTGAAAACTGTAATAATAATAATAATAATAATAATCCCAAGGTCACAAATGCTTATATATGATGTCTCCCTGAGAAAGGCACACATGCTTTCCTGCTTTGAGCTGCTGTCTGGGTGTCCTGGGGGGCCCAGTGCATCTGAGAAGGACACTTTGAGTAGCTTCTCTGTTGCCTCATCCCATCACACCCCCTCCCAACCCAGCTGCTGAGGCTCCTGTGTACCACCCATGAGGGCAAGTGAAGGGAACAAGGGAGATGCTGGAGTTTCCCTGCAAAGTCCTTTGCAAGCTCAGCTCTGGGCAAGCTCCTCAGGTTGATCTTTTGTAAGTAAATGACTGGAAATAAGATGCTCCCTTCCTTGAGATGGATAAACTCTTCCCAAGCGCCAAGGTATCGCCAAGCACAACAAGAATCCATCAATTAAGGGGGGCTTTGATGCACAGGAACTGATTCATCCCCCATGGAGGAGCAGCAGCAGTATCTCTTTACTGACCAGAGAAGCAGGCCAGAACCATGACCAGGTGGCTGCAATGGCCTGAACTAGGCAGCCAAGTTCTTAAATCTGTTCAGATATACAAAGCATTTAGCTTTGCATAAAGGAACTATGCGGGTCACAGGGGCAGGTTGAAGTACAGAAAGGTTAAATAGACTGCCTAACTTTTCCAGTTATTAATGATTGTTATGAGCTGAATTTTGTCCTCCCAAAATTCATATGTTGAAGTCCTAACACCTAGTACCTCAGCATGTGACCATATTTGGAGATATGGTCTTTGAAAAGGTAATTAAGTTAAAATGAGGCTGTTAGGCAGGGCCCTCACCCTATAGGACTGATGTCCTTATAAGAAGAGGAGATTAGTACATAGACACACATGCAGAGAAGACCAGGTAAGGACACAGGGAGAAGACAGCATCTACAAGCCAAGGAGAGAGGCCTCAGGAGAAACCAACCCTGCCGACACCTTGATTTTGGACTTCCAGCCAATGGAATGTTGAGAACATAAGTTTCTGTTGTTGAATCCCCCCAGTCAGTGGTCTGTTGTCGCGGCAGTCCTAGCAAATAAATATGGTGACCACACTGGGGTCTGCATCACAGCCCTCCTGTGAAGGTGGGAATCTCAGCTTCTTTGCCACAGCAACTCGCTAATGCTATGTTGTCATGATTTAAGTATCAGAGGAGCGACAATTTTTTTAGCTTTTAAACTAGAGGAGATCCTTGGTTATCCCTATTATAATGTCACTCTTTTTTGTTGTGATGTTTCCTTGAATGAGTTACTGCTAGCAAGCAAATTGTACCTCCACTGTCACCTATGTGCCATGAATGGCTCTGGCAAATGCAAATTATTGATGTGCTTGTGACTTGTAACTTTTAGACTTCATTCTGTTTTCTTTTAAATTTCTTCCACAAATAAAAGGTTAAGAAGAAAATGGCAAGGATCAAGGGTTTGGATTCCCCTACCAGCCAGTCACCGCCCCCCACCTCCTCAAAAAAAAGGAAAGAAAGAAAATGGCAAAGAGAGATAAAGAAACTCCCCCACATGTGAAAAACTGGGGGTGGGCTATCTTCAAAATCTGGGTTTGCCCATAGGGACGTATGTGAGCATCATTCCCTTAGGAAAAACTACTTACATGTTCTGAACTAAATAATGTTAATCCTTCAAATCAACTACTGTTGGGGTTGTAGGGGAAGGAAAAGAGCGGATATGTCACTTCTAGCCTTATACTGAGGTCCTGTAATCTTAGGAGGCGGTGTTTTCTGGCTGTTGGGAGTGCAGGCTGTGTAGACGTCCCCCACAGGCTGCTCATGGACTCTGCATGAACCACTCTACCAGAGTAAGTCTATTTGCTCATAAGTAAAGTGAGAGTAAAAATAAGACTTTGGAATGTTCACTGCCACTCCCGATAAACCGGATTTACCCTCTCACCTTAAACAATGAGGAAACAAGACAAAATGTATGAAGCAACAGATCTCAAACACTGGGCAACAGGAAGCTCGGGATGGTGTCCCGAGTGAAGAGGAGCCATCAGGGTGAGCCCCGTGATGTCCCGGCAGACTACGTGGGGAGACTTGCCCGGCCAGGTGCAGGAGAGAGCAACCGAACTATTCCAGAAACCGTGTGAGCTCCAAAGATTGTCCTGCTTGCTTCTTTTGGGTGGCTCTTTCCCGGCCTCTGATACTTTCCTCCTAGGCATGCACCAGTCAGTACTTAGATAAAGTCTCAGGGTGGATCCTCTTGGACCTCCAGAGCTCTCTGTCTGTGCAGCTCTCTCCTCTCCAGTATCCTACCCTGTGAACTCTGGCCTCGTTGGCCTCCCCAAGCTCCCAACTTCCAACTGAGGATGCTGTCCCCAAGATGTGCTTAGCCGTCTTACTCTGCTCGGCATGGGTAGGAGGAATTCAGGCAGCAGAGGGGCGCAGTTCAGGCTGTCAGGGACATAAGTGCGTCAATAATTCAGGCTGACACCACATATGATAGGATCATAAAATATAAATCTGGGAATTAAGGGCGTAGAGAAGCAAAGAGGAGGAAAAGAGAGAAGGGCTTGGCTGGACGCTTTGGAGAGACTGCAACAACCCAGCCAGTTGGTGCCACTGCTGCAGAACGGGTCATTCTGACACGGTCGTACTGACCCATCCATTCCATGTGGGGGCACTTTGGCATGATCATATGAACCACCAGTAAACTGTTAAACTGTTTCGAATTATCAAGTCATGTGTGAAATAGACTCTCCCTGCTGTTCACAGTTCCTGGATTTCTCCCCGTTCCTAGTCCCTATTCAAAAGAGCTCTGCACAGTCAGCCACATCCAAACGCCCTGTTTGCAGTTGACTGGGATGGGGAGCAAATCAAAACTCCGCACAAATCAAAGTTCTGTTTGCACAGAATCCACAATCAGAAGACAGAACACAGCGCCCCACAAGTCACCGGCCTGCTCACCCCCGCCCCGTTGGCTCCCCATCCCCAGTCAGCTACAGCGACACCCAGGGCCATCCTTCTCTCTTTCCATTCCACCCTCCCTCCTTCCCCTGCCCATCCCCACCCTGCCAATAATTCACAAATCACAAAGCCCCTACGTTTTCATCCTTCTGGAATAATCAATGCATAGTGTGATTTCAAATCTATCCTACACTTTTGCTCCTCAAAGTGCAGGCCATCAACCAGAAGCAAGGGCATCAGCTCGATGCTTGTTAGAAATGCAGCATCTCAGGCCCCACCCAGACCTGCTGAATCAGAATCCACATGCTAACAAAATGCCCAGGAGATTCATGGGGAACTTTAACTTTAAATCTTAACGTTTAAGAAGCATTATGTCACATTACCCCCTGAAATCTCTTACTGACTACTAACAATTTTTAAAAAGGTGTCTATTATGGACTGAACTGTGTCCTCCCCAAAAAAAACACATATGGTGAAGCTTTAACCCTAATGTGACTGTACTTGGAGACTTGGCCTTTAAGGAGGTCGTTAAGGTTAAATGAGGTCATAGTGTGGCCCTTATGAGAAGAGGAAGAGACACCAGGGCATGCTCTCTCTCTCTGTCTCCCCCGCCTCCCCCACAGGAGCATGCATAGAGGAAAGGCCATGTGAGGACGTAGCAAGAAGCCAGGAAGAGAGGCCTTATGAGAAACCCACCCTGGGCACCCTGATCTCAGACTTCCAGCCTCCAGAACTGTGAGAAATACATTTCTGTCATTTAAGCCACCGAGTCTGTGGTATTTAGCTATGGCAGCCTGAGCTGACGAATACAGTGTCACGTGCCCAGGTGAGGTAACCCATGGACTGAAATCTTATGTATACTAAAGGATCACCAGTCAGTCAACCAAGGATAGCCCTTGAACAGCCCAAGCTACCCCAGGTCCTCTGTTTAATTATTTTTCCTTATTTTCTAACTAGGGTATGGGAGAATAAACAGGAGATGGACACAAAAAAGCATGGCTGAGAAGTCTCGCTACTCACAGTACTGAAACAGCACCTTCCTGCTCCAGCCGTGCTTCTAACTTCTTTAGCAAATCAACCTATTTAGTCCTCTTAACAACCCTGTGAGGTAGGGGCTATTCATTTCACTTTAAAGAAGAGGAAACTGAGGAAAAGAAAGGTAAAGTCACTTGGCCAAGCATTCTTCCAGAAATGCGCTCCCTCCATTGGAGAATGCCCAGGTTAGACACACTGTATGTCAAGTTCCTTGAAACAGCAATTTCCTTGTGAAGAAATTCTAGAATGATAAATACCCAAAACAGAGTCATGTTCCATTTAACTGGTGGCGGTGGAAATGGGGAAGAACCTAAAAAAGGAGAGAAAGTAGATGAGAGAGGCCCCTTCCACCCTTAATATTTAATCACTTCTTCCAAAGACTGTATGTTCTCTAGATATTTTCAGAAAAATTGAGTCCGGTTTCACTTACCCCGAGCACTTGCTGAGCTGAAATCTAACCATGTACAACACTAATAAAGTTACCAGTTCCTTTTGACTGTGATTGTGTAGACAGTCATGAGCACGACTAGTTTGTCTGATGTTGCTAAGATCACAGAAGCCATGGGACAGGGTCTGTCTTCAAGAGGGAGTTGACAGTCAAGTGCCGGGAACAAATCTTCCAGTCTGCTGCCGATGTCCTCAGAGGGAACCATGTTTGCAGAGAATTATGTAAGATAGTCAAGTGATGGAGCATCAGGTATGAAAGGACAGTTTGATGAGTTTACATTGTGGTTAAAAACTGAGGCAAGCCATGTGACACATTTAAAGCCTTGCTATGGCACATGTAACAAGATGTCCACAAGACTATTCCAGTGCAGGACATTTAAGTTCCTTAAAAGATCAACAACAACAAAAAAAGTCACATACAGAAATGAATACTTTACATAATTCTCTCTCTGTGACTGATAATGTTAATAACAAACACTCACATAGCACTTCTATTCTGCATGTTTAGAATATATATTCCCTCACTTAACTTTTACAACAAATGAGGTCATTAACATCATCATCATTATCCATGTTTAACAAGATGGGAAACTGAGGCACAGATAGATTAATTAATTTGTCCAAGTTTACATAGCTCAAGAGTGCATACTTGGGCTCCCTGCCAACTGTGGGCTGAGCCACGGCTATTCTGCCTCCGGACTCCTCAAGGTCCAGCAAGCCTAGTTGTATGTAGGCCAGCGTCCCAGTGGCAGGAGAATTCAGATCCTGTAAAAATCCTTTAGCCACTTGGCACCTTAATTCTGAAACTCAGACAGAAGAATTTGTCAACACTTGTCTTGCTCCTGCAGATTGCCAGGTTTCAAGTCCCACCTCTGCAATTTAATAGCTTTGTGACCAAAAGCAAGTCACTTAATCTCTATGCCGTACAGTTTCCCAATTTATAAAATGAAGATGATAATAATGATACCTATCTCCTAAGTTTATTTTAAAGATCATATGAGTTATATCTTTATAACCTTTTGAACCACCCAGGCCATATGCTAAATGTCATAAGTGGTAGCTGTTACTATCCTTGGGTAGAAGTCCCATGCCTGACCCATTCAGGTGTCCCCCTCCAGAGCTGAGCACATAAGGGATGTCAGTCAATGTTGGTGGAATGAATTAATAAGCCAGCAAGACTTTATGAAAAAGGAATGCTTAAGCTAGGCCTGCTGTGAGGAGTGAAATTTGGAAAAGCAGACAGAAAAGAGGAGGGTACTTTAGGTGCAGGAATTGGTCACAGGTACTGGAGCAGGCAGAGCTGGGTTGGGCTAGTGAAAGTGTAAGGAGACAGAGTTGGTTTGAGTGAAGGGCTCCAGCTGGAAAGTAATGGGAAGCTGGAGTAGCCCAGGCTACCCCAGGTCTGTGCAACTCTCCAATCTCCTCACTTCTACGTGGTTAAGAATCTTTGTAAATGCATTGCCTTATCTCTCCATACGTTTATGTTATAAAGCAGGATCTTTAACAATAAAAAACAGTAATAATATCTTACTGTTATATCATGCTTTAAACTTTTTTTGGCATTTGTATGTTTATTATCTCATAAAAAATAGAATTAAAAGATCATATGAATCTTTCCATGAACTTTTTGAAGTACCCTTGCATACAAAAGCTTTATTTTCTAAGCATTCTTTCCAACTTAAATTACCTCCTATAATAAACGTCTATCTTATAAGATACATAAAAATACTGTTATTATATAATATGCAGTTGCCTGTTGGTATCCTCAGGGTATCGCTTGGTTTCAGGACCTCCCTCAACTCCAAAATCCGTGGAAGCTCAAGTTCCCAGTACAAAATGGTATCGTACTTGTATATAATCTACACACATCCTCCCATATACTTTAAATCATCTCTAGATTACTTATAATATCTAATACAACATAAATGCTACTAAAATAGTTGTTATACTATATTATTTAGTTAATAATGATGAAAAGAAAAAAGTCTGTGTATGTTCAGTACAGACGCAATTATTTTTCAAATATTTCAATCAGCAATTGGTTGAATACATGGATGTGGAATCCACAGATATGAAGGGCCAACTGTACATTATATAATAGACAATGATAATTCAAAAAAATTCTTGAAAAAAATAGAATTAAAAGATCATATGAATCTTTCCACGAACTTTTTGAAGTAACCTTGCATACAAATACGTTATTTTCTAAGCATTCTTTCCAACTTAACACTGAAGGCTAAGAAAGTATCTCTTAAATCAGGCATAAACCTTCCAATAAAGAAAACCAATTAGTAAAAATAAACTGGCTGGTTAATTGCAGGTCCTATTCATTTTTAATCCATTTTCTATCATTAGATATATGAAATTGGTCCTGTACTAAATCACTAGATCTGGCTACTTCTGATGAGTATTCGATGCATAACAGAAAATTTCTGTTAGGGATGTGCCAGCAAAGGGATTTCCACAGGTTATAGGTCAAAAGCTAACTAAAGACTCTGTTTGGAAACACATATGGAAATTTTAGTGCCACAACTCTAGATCACACATACACACACACACACACACACACACACACACACACACACACACACACACAGAGCCCAAGTGTCTGCCAGGCCAGACTGATCGGAACTGATCCTGGCCAGGCCTGGGCAAGCTTCCCCCAGTTAGGTAGAAGAGCACGGGGTGATCATGGACCCTAGCCAAGACATGCTCAGCATTACCAGCAAGGTGGTGTATTGCAATCGACGTGATTTCACACTCCTTTTCATTGACTTTCTCAACAGGTTGGATGAGGGCAGTTGTAAAGAGACAGAATTCAGAAGCCCTTTATACTGTGACACTTGGAAGGATGCTTTCAGAGACTTTGACCCCAAAAATCACTGGGAAATAAATCTGCGTCTATTTCACAGATGAACAATCTGCACTTGGGCTCTCGCCCTAGCAGTGACAAAAGGATCCTATCATCCTAGGTGTCTTAGCCCTCTTTCTGTGTTGCTATAACAGAATACCTGAGACTGGGTAATTTATAAAGAAAAGAGGTTGCATCTGGCGCGGGCCGCTGGCTGCTTCCACTCGTGGCAGAGAGTGGAAGAGGAGCCTGTGGGTGCAAAGATATGACACAGGCAGAGAGGAAGCAAGCGAGAGAGGGGAGGTGCCAGCCTCCTTTCAACAACCAGCTCTGGAACAAGCTAATAAAGCGAGAAGTCACTCACTCCTGCCCCCAGGAGGGCATTCATCTATGCGTGAAGAATCCTCCCCTATGACCCAAACACCCCCCACTAGGCCCCGCCTCCCAACACTGCCACACTGGGGGACAAATTTCAACATGAGTTTTGGAGGGCCAATCATATCCAAATTATAGCACAAGGTCAAGTCACACGCATCTTGAAAAATAATTTCAGGTAACCACTGAATCAGGTGGGGATTGCGAATGTGTATCTTTTTTCCTCATTGAGTGGCAGTATCTTTTATTTGTACCTCTTCAAGTTTCTTTTCAGGGTAGAAGATGCAATTACTCCAAATCATACCATTTTCAGGCACACCATAATGGGACTGTATGTGTAATTTGTGATGGTCAGTGTAACAGAACCAAGCATCCACCATCTAAGCCCCTGTCACCTCGGTAAGAGCACTCATGTCTCCTTACACATTGCGTGCTCTTTGCCACCAAGTATTTCCATTCTGCCATGCCACTTGTAATAAAGAATGTATTTCTGGGTGATGGCAATTCTCCACTGCACATTCTTGATGAAAGGAGGCTGGTGGGCACCACATATACTAGAGGCATCCCTTTCTATGGACACACAACTTGCCACGTCACTGCCACTTCATTGATTTATAAAGCTCTCCTTCAAGACCCTGCAAACTGGGCACTATTTCCTTCCACCGCTGTCTTACCAGGGTTGGTCATTTCCAACTATCATTTTCCCTGTCAAGTTGGCATGAGCAGCATAAGCAAAGCAGAAAGCGGTGCAGTCTGTTATTTAGTTTTTATTGCCTTCCGCATATACAGGGGAGTCCCTGGTGTCTCTTTCCATATCTAAGTTCAACATTTTGGGCATGGAACTCAAATTCAGTAACATGTAGTTATGGAATAAACAAGGAAATGAATCACAACAGCTTGGATGAAGACAGAGCTCTGGAGCCAAGTAACCCACAGAGTGCCCACATTTATAGGCATCATAGATGTTGCTGCTGATTTTATTTAAAGCCGGGGAATGCTGGGCTCAGGCAGCAACAGGGAAGGGCCATTTGAAGGCAAATGCATGTTTTGCAACGTAAGCTGGTACTAGGTGTAAGCCTGGAGTTGGTGAGCCTTGTGCAAAAATACATACTTTCCATCCAGGCCCATAGTCCCTAACAAGATCGGAACCAACAGGCAGGGACACTTGCAAGAATTTTATGGCAGCCCCAATTTTTCAGCATTTTCAGCAGACTTCTGGAATTCCAGAGTGCAAATCTGAGCTGATGGAGAAAGAGGAAGGCAGCCTAAGAGGAATCATTTTCTCCTCTTCCAAGTATGCGCGATGCTCCTCTGTATTTTGGAGGTTCACACACTCTTCTGCCATACTTTATATTTTCAGGACACCACTGTAATCAATGAACTGCCCCAGATAGCCAAGCAATCTGCCCTGTCACAGTATGGTATCTGCCATGTGAAGACACCAGTTCATCATCGGCCCCTCCTCATTCTGTTATTTCATTGGCAGAAGTATCATTAACTTTGTGGTGACAATTATTTGAGGACCAAGTAAACTGTGGAAATTTGTAAACTCTTTCATGGCTAAATTAAATGCTATTTTAACTAACAGTTAATAGTGTCTACTGCTGTGTAATAGTAATTTTCATTTTTTACTGTATCTAATGACATTCTGATGACTGGAATTCTCCATAGGGATACCAAATCATCGCATTAAGGATGAATGATTTTAGTATGCAATGACTGATCAGTACAGTAATATGTAGACTAACACTTAAGCTAGTAAATTAAATGATTTGCACCACAGTGTTTGTCAACTAGAATAGGGATTCCATTATGCCGTTAAATTATGATGTAAAGCCTGCTTAAATAACAAATTGGTGATGCATTGGTAGAACATTTTCTTAAGAGGTGTAGAAAGAAAGACTTTTAATCAACCCGAACAGCTCATCCACTCCTTGTGGTAGGTGACCATTGAACTAAATTGTGAAGGAAACCTTGTCGACACCTTGAAGTGTTGGCGTATGAGAGGATTTACCTGGAGAGGGAGAGAAGAGAGGTAGGACCTCACAGAAGGTTTGGATAATCAACCATCTAAAGAATTGGTTTTTTGTTAGCATGTGAGATCTGACAGAAAACGCAATTGAAAGGAGAAAGAAATTACTCCCTTCCAACATGGTGATTGGGCATGCCTGGGGGTATGATCAAAGCATAAATGATTCCTGGGTGAGACTCCTGAATCCAGACTACAACCTGGAACTCTCCTCCCTGGCCTGAGCTATCAGGGCTCCCCTAACTCTCAGACTGACTCAACTGCACTTGAGAAAAATGAAATCTCTTAAGTCAGCCTCTCCAAAGAGCTAAAGCAAGTTCGATGTCTAAGATATGAGGTCAAATTCAAGAGACTGTTAACACTCGAAAAAAAAACAAGGTCACTCATGTTTCTAGACTTTTCCGGATCTCAGTGATTCTTAGTTATCAAATCACATTTTGGAATCAACATGAAGGAAAGCTTTGAAGAGTAGAATTGGTAGAATAAAATACAGGAAAGAGAGGAGAAACATTATCCCCTTTTTCCTAAAAAAGTGTCTACAGGTGGGATAGGAAGGGGATTAAACTTTACTCAAAAAAAGCTCATTGTAGAGGAAACTATAGGAACAAAGTCTACTCCATTCAATTCAATTCAACATTACTTAATTAAGCACAGTCTATGGGGCGGCCAGTAGGAGCCAGGCACAATGACAGGTCCTGGGTTCACAGAGATAAGTCCTCTGAGTCACTGTCCTCAGGAAGCCCACAAGACAGTAGATGAAATAACATGGAAACTGAGAATTACTACACAGCGTATCGTGTTTGGAGGCAAGGACACACAGGACCTGAAGAGCTCCCCGATGAGAGGCCCTAACTCTGTAGATGGAGTGAGGAAGACGTTCCGAAGACTCCACCCTACATGTCAAGTAAAGGAAAGGAGAAAGGGCTTTCCACCATACAAAGAGGCTTAGAAGTTTAAGAGAATGTAGGGTGTCCACCAAGATTCAGGAGAATAACAGGGATAGCCCTTGAATGTCAAGTAGGGGTTAAATCAGGCAGACGTGGTAGCACAGCACACCACATCAGAGTGATGTGATCATGGATCAGATTTGTAATCCGGAAATATCATTGTGGTGGCAATGTAGACATGGCTTAAAGAGAGGAGAAGGTACGAAGTGAGATAACGGTAAGAAAATTATAATAATTATAACAGATGACAAAGGCATGTAAATGACAGTGAGAGTAGAACGGCAGAAACACACCTCTTTAGAAAGTAAGGGGATAAGACTGTTGACTGGGACATGGAATTGATGCAGAGTAAGGTGACTAGTACTAAGCATGGCAGAAAAAGGCCATTCAATGACTGCCTTTATTGACTATTAATCTGTACATTTAAGTGACCTCACTCTGGTAAACAAAAACACTACTCATGCATTTCAAATTCTTTCCCAGGGTATCAAAAGAGAAAATTCTAATCTAGCACTACTAAGTATTTTTCTACAAATCAAGTAACTTTACCCAAGATTTAACACAGAGCAAAATGTTGCTATTAAAGATCATGTTATCTATGATGGTATCCCATGGATATATTCTCTACCAGGATTTGCAACATTCGTGCCCTGGACAGGGCTGATTGGTTCAGGAATGGGTTCCTGACTCACAGAACTAACAAGCTGCCCTCGCATACATGATCTCTACCAGCAGGTAACTGGATAAACCTACCAAATTCTCTCTCGGGAAGTTTGAAGTAAAGACACCAAGACAAAATTACTAAGTTCGTGATGACAGGAGAGAAAAAAGCCAAGAGAGAGAAAGTGGCTGAGTCACCAAAGTAGAAAATAACCCCAGCAGAGAGAAGCTCACGCTTGCTACCGAGAAGGAAACGATGTCTGAGGTTTTGTTAGAGCAGTCTCATGTCCTGAAGACAGGATATGCAGCCTGGCCACTGCACAGGAACCTCTGGCTGAGGGGACAAGTAGGAAGGGAACAAGCTGGCCATCCCCCGACCAGGCAAGCACGCTCCCCCAGGGCAGCGACTACCCTGAGGAGGGCTGCTTTTTCTAAATGGCGCAAAGACCCCAGAGGGCCTAGCAGTGGCCCCGCAGAAGACAGTCCGGCTTTCTGTGATGCCCAGCTCTGCAGAATTGAGACTACCTCATGTCTTGCTCTCAACCCCTTTCAACAGCCAAAACTGCCTTTAAACAGCTGTCATGAACATGTAGCCTGACCCTGTCTGGCCACAGGTGTGTTTTGGTTGTACCTGCATAGCAGTTGTTCAAACTTCCCACGTGCATGCTTGTAGGCAGAGCGTGCCACCGCCTGTCCCATGTCTTCCCCACTGATTCGCACATTATGTCAACTGCTGTGAAGGCAATTAAGTTTTCATCCCCTGACTCAAGGTAATTAATGTGACTCCTTTCCTCGCCACCTAGAAGACGCTACTAAGCTCAAGGAAAAACATACGAATAAGGAGAGAAATTCTAGGTGTACAAAGGCAAAATAATAGTAATGCATGGCCTGGAGAAACAACCGACACTAAATGAGACATCTATTGCATTAAATATTCATGCAGTCCTGGTCCTGCAAAGCCCTTTTACCAGACTCAGAGGCTGCAACAGTGCACAACTAGAACCCTTAGTCTAGTCTGAACACTGCAGCCAGAGGAATCTTTTGAAAATGTAAGATCTTGGAATCTCTGTGCAGACCCTGCAGGGTGAAGGGTGTATGGTGGCTTAGGACATGATCAGGCTTCACCGCCTCTATGACTTTGTCTCCTACTGCTCTCCCCCTGGCTTCCTCAGCTGCAGTCACGGGCTGTGGGGTCATGATATGGGATTGATGCAGAAGTTGACTGTGTGACTTGTTTTTCCCCAAATATCTGACACTGGCGCCTTCACATTTGCCACCACCCTGCCTAGAACAACTTTTTCCCAGATGTACGTGTTTAAACTCCTCACATCTTTGCCTAAACATCACCCCTCTCCAAGGCCTTCCATTTGAATATTATTTAAAAATTGCAACCTGCAACCGTGCACTCCCCTTCTCCCTTAGCCCGGTAGGCATTTCTCCCCCTTTGCTCTTATCACCTGCTGACACACTTTATATTAAGTTCACTGTCTAGAGTCTATTTCCCCCATTGGAATGTCAACTCCACAAGGGCATGAATTTTCATCTCTGTCACTCACTGATGGGTCCCAAGTGCCCTCAAAGAGTGCCTGATATTTAGTACAGAGACTCTTAGTAAATATTTTTGAACAAACTCTGGCCAGATGCCGAAATTTGAGCCACACTTAGAGCTTTATATCTGTTAGCAGATTTACTACCATTAACAATCCTATATCACAGGCACCATTCCTATGCCCATTTTGCAGATGAAAGAACTGAGACAGAGAAATTTGGAACAACTCTATGGTCACATAGTTGATAAATAGCAGCGTCCAGATTCAGGCCCAGACACTCTTCTTTAGAGCTCATATCTGAACTTAGGAAAAGCAGCCTTGACCTCAACAATTTTGTAGTTCAGTGGAGGCAAATTAGTGCATGCATTCTATCAGTCACTGATTTATCTGAAAGTCTCAGCCAGCAGCTTTTCCAACTGTGTCACCCTAATCAAAAACAGAAGGAATTGAAGTAGGGGGGAAAAATGTAGAGGAAAAAAATAGGCTATTAAATGCAGTGGAGGAAGGGCAGATACTATGGTACTTTTCAAAAAAGAATGTCCACAAAGAAAAATAATTAAGATACATTTTAAGTATTTTGAAAGTAAAGTGCACTATTTTTTAACCCATTGCTCAAATATGCACCAGGTAAAATTAGCAGGATTTTGAATTTCTTCGACTGTAACTTTCACTTCCATGGGAACATCACTTTATGATTTGGCTGTTCTTTTATTTTCCTGAGAAGCTACTGCTCAGCTGTGCTGGATGAGAAAGGAGAGTACTGACAGATGTAGAATAAAACAGAAAGAAAAAAAAAGAATAGTTGCATAGATGAAGTGGATTCACATGATAAAAATCCATTTATACATGTATTGCTATATGGCGATGGTAATAAACCCATTGAATTGGACATTAAATGATATCCTTTCATATACCACCCAGTAAAAAATGTGTGAAAAAGGAAGGCTTTTTTTTTTCTGTTTTATGCACTTTGATGATCTTTCAAGATATGAAGAATAGATAACTCTTCTTTTAAAAAATCTAGGTGTGTGTTTACCATAAAAGTATATAACTCATTAAAAAAAAAAAGCTCTTATATAAATGTAAACTTGCCAAGTACAGGATAATATCTTATTGATATAGTAAATTTCAGTTTGGTTTTATAGAAATTTAGGCTCAGTTTCAACTGAGAATATCATTTCCAAAATATAAACCCAGTTTTCTCAAGACTGATCCAGCATATTCTTCACACCTTCTGACTCTACTGGCTGAAAGGTTATGTGTATCTCCCTAGATCGTTTTGCTCTTTAAAGTAATTTCATAACTACATTTTCTCAGGGGTGAAGTGTTTCCTGCTAATGACAGCACAGCGCTCATATTTTACCTTCTAACTTTGGCAGGCAAATGAGGCCTTGACTAGATCATCTTAAGTAAAGAAATGTGTGTAAAGAGATTATCTAGCACTGCACTTTCTTTTAGTCCTTAACACATAAACCCAATGTTTTAAAAGGATCAATGATCTCAACATTGACCTTAAATAAAAGCCCTGTGCCATATACCACCCCTGCATAATGCATTTATCATGATCAGATCTGATTTTGAAAAGGAAGTTAGGTGAAAGAATTTTTTGAAAAAATGTTTGGAAGAATTTTTTTAACTTTGAATGAAGATTTTTTTAGATTCATGGTGTTTTCTGGACTATCTGGGTATCTGAGCCAATTATTAAAATATGCAATTTTTAAGACTTGAATTTAGTAGCTCTATAGGGAAACAAAAACTGTTCATTTCATACAGGCACTGTCTTGGTGCTTAGCATGCAAAAAGCAGACAAGAGGAGAGCATTGCCTCTGCCCGCTAATTTCACTAATTTGTGTTGTTGGGTGATCAGATATCCTTACTTAAGGGATTAGCCACTGTTGTACCATTTTATTCCAGTGTCCCAAGAATTCCTTTGGAGATTAAAAACAAATCTTTGGCATAAGAATCCAATTTTTTTTAGTCCAAAATTACTTCTTGGGACACCAGTGCAAAACATCAGAAATGAGCTAATCCCTCAAGAAAGGGATATTTGATAACTCAATAGCACAAATTAATTGTGAGAATGCTCAGGGAATCCAAATGCATTATAATTAATTTAATTCTTAAGAAATACGTTGAATAATGTAGTTAATCCCCATAAATGTAACCTAGTGGAGGGAGGGTGGGAGTTGGAGTTCTTGCCCTTTTTTGATTTGATAAGCCAATAATCAGCCTGAAGTTCCAAGAAGCAAATTTTACCTCCACAGCTCTACAGTCTACACATATTCATATGTAAAAGACTATAAGAGTATGTGAACTATACTGCAAAAAGACAAATATCATTTTCAATGTAGAAATATATGGAAACAGGTACAGACTGATGACTCCTGCTACCCGATGTAATAAACTCTTCTGCAGTAGAATGATTATGTTCTTCTGATAAAAGTCACATCATTGAGAAAAGAGCCTGTCTGGTGAACACATTTAGAGCTGAATGCGTATATTGTCTTTCACGGACTTAATGACTCATTTTATTTTTTCCCCAAGAGGTCCAGAGTTACAAAAGCATTAGATTTTAAGTTGTGAATTCCTCTTTACAGAAATGTTTTATGTACTACTGCATTCAGATTAAGCTTCTCTGGTGATATCAAAAAAAAAATTAGTTATGTCTAGTTTATTGCTTACTTGGCATGCTTCAGCGAGAGACATTTAGCAAATAAGATTGTTAGGTTGTCAACTATCTTAAATAATATCTTAGCTACTTGTGCCACGCTGCTTCTCTTCAAACAAAGACTATCAATGTTCTCAAGCCCTTTTTATTAAAACCACTGGCAGTCCAAAGTGGGGTGTTAAGCTGTCTAGAAAGAGTCTGTACATAGATGTTGCTCGTCTACTGAAATTAAATACAGACAACCAAAACTATAAACCAGATATTCTTCCAGCCGACAACTAAGTATTCCAGGTAAGTAGCTTCAAAGGATATAGCCAATACTTATGGCTTCTCCACCTAATCATAACCTCAAAAAGGAGCAAGGGGCACCACTCCATGCCATGCAGTCTTCATGCCAGCTCAGACTTGCTTTCTTCTGGAGCATTTACAACAGAATGCCAGCTGCTGTCCCATCTTATCCCATCTCTGTCCGTGTGACCCCCTGTGAAGAAGTTAAGATCGTTCCCTCCATTTGTTCTCCAATGAACAACTATTATGCATTTAGTACAAATGTCCTGAAGGCCTGCCCTGTGCTACGTTACACAGATGCGTAACTCGCTGTCCTGTTCAGCTCCAGAGGAAGTGACCATCCAAATGAGGGAGAACAGTGAACCACAAGAGGTTAAAAAACAACACAGATTAAAAGAACCACAAATGGCAACTGCAAATGAAAACCACAAGCAAGCAAGACGTGTAAGTAACAGATGAGGCAATCAGACAAGAAGTGTTTAGGGACAAGGTGACTTGGTGGTGGGCAGGACCGTTGCAGAGAGAAAGGAGAAAGAACTGTCACTATACTTTCACGTGTGTGTGACCACATATGACTCACGTACAAAAAGAAGGTGCTCACCCTTACTGCTCTCCTGTATCTCCTGTAATTGTTCCCTATTTTGTTTTCCCGAAAGGAAGGGAAAAAATAAAGATGGTGTGGTCAAAGCTTGGAACAGGAAGGAGACCAGCAGGGCTAGCCCGAATCGTTGCAGAAAAGAATCGCACCAGAGGCTGGGTCCTGCCTGCAGCACCATGGGACCTAGGACTCAGAAAGCTGCTCCCCAGCTTTGCTCATCACCGCCCCCCCAGAAGCCTCTCTCCCTGCAGGCAGGTAGTAGACCAGCAAACTCCCCTCGGGGAACAGGAGGGCAGAGAACGGCCCCAGAGACACACGAACACTGTGTCTCCTTGCCTCTGCCCCATCTTTTAAGCTAATTCATTGTTGATTTTCCTTCAGCAAACAGGAGGTGCCTACTGTTTGACAGGCACAGGGCTTTTTTATTCTTTATTAGTTCTAATAAGAGACACTATGGTTCACAGTAGAACAGACGTTAAGACAGCAGGTGTAACAATGACAGAGATGAAAGAAGGTCCTACCATGCCTCTCTGTCTTTTTTTAGGTGTCAATTAATTTTGCTAATATGTACCTTCATTATTTGTCAAATGGAGAAAGTAATTCGTGCTTCACAATCTTTCTGAGGTATTTTGAAGACAAATTAGCTAATTCCAAAAGGACTTGGGGTTCCTAAAAGAAGCATGCTTTAGATTAGGAGAACGGGTCCTACTATCAGTATCATCACGTGCACTTAAATCCTCAGATCGTCTATCTTCCACACCCACAAAAACCATACAGTTACGTATTGTAGAAACAGCTCTCAGGATGCATTTAGTATATCCCCCAGGAAACACAACGTATACACAACATGCAAAATTTCACAAATGAACAAACTGAAGATAAGTGTTCCATGTTTGTGATTTTAAGCTACTGAAGGCACAAAACTCACTAACATTCTTCTTGCTGTGAACATGGCTTTGGCAGGAGAAAAGACTTTCTTTCCAGGAATTAGTTATTCAATATCTTTCCAAATAAGCACATCAAAAGCAAACAATAATACCTACTAGGGAGGAGATATTTAAACCCGAGAGTTAAAAATATTCTCAGTGCTTTCTCACTGAATGAACAATTAGGTTATAAAACAGAATAAACAGCCTTAAAAAGGAAGGAAATTCTGACACATGCTGTAACATGGATAAACCCTGAGGTTTAAGCTATGTGAAATAAACTACACACACAAGGACAAATACTGTAGGATTCCTTTTACATAATGTACTTTCATATGGTTTTGAGTGGTCACCATCGTAGAGACAGACAGTAAAAAGGCGGTTAGCAGGGGCTAACAGGAGAATGGGAAGTTAGTGTTTCATGGGTACAGAATCCCAGTTTTGCAAGATGAAAAAGTTCTGGAGACAGATGGTGGTGATGGGGCACAAAATGAATGTACCAGGGTACTTCAAAAGTTCATAGAAAGTTTCGTGTTTGTCTTTTAATTCTATTTCTCCACGAACTTTTGAAGTACCCTTGTACTGAACTATATACTTAAAGATGGCTAAAATGGCAAATTTTATGTTATATATATTTTATCACAATTTTTAAAAACAAAATTCAATGGAAATATGTACAATGAAATGATATGATGTTTGGGACCTGCCTCAAAATAAGAGCAGAAGAGGGAGAGTGAATTAGGTATAGATAAAATGAAGTTAGCCATGAGGTGGTAATTGTCAAAGCTAGGTGATGGGTACAAGGCACTTGTTTATATACTATTTGGTTATATACTATTTGTCTTCTTTTGCATATGTCCGTAATGTTTTGTTATTTAAAAAAACAGTTTAAAAAAAGAAAAGAAACCCAGAATGCAGAGCATAATCACAATTTTGTTTTCTTGGAAAAATTATCTGTATTCATATGCCTAGAACAATGTGGCATAAGCATGTGTTGCTTATGAAATAAAAGTTAAATAAAATAAGTGACTATTTCTGAAATATTTCTAAAATAAAATAAAATGTAATATTTAAATGAAACATTTGAATTTAAGAGAAAAGGAGTTACACAAGGAACAAAACAATACTTGATTGCACAGAATTCTGGTAACTTCAGAAGGGGCAGCGTGGGCTCCGTCTCTGGTCCTGAACTAAAGCATGGGAGTCTTGGTTCTGGGGTTTGGGGAAGCATCAGCCAAAAAGCGGCCTGCAGCCTAGCACTCACCCGGCCACGTCTCCTGCCCCTGGCCTCCTGTGCTTCTAGAATAGATGCACACACACACACACACACACACACACACACACACACACACACACACACACACACACACAAACACACATTCTTCTGTTAGTTCCCCTTTCCCAGGTTAGATTGATGGGGAGGAGGGCTACTAAGCCCTGGACCGACCCCTGGGAGCGAGGCCAGTCGGGGCAACCAGCCGTGCCCTGCCCGCGGCGATCTCTCTGCAAAGCGCTGGGACTCTGGGCTGGGAAGAACCTCCCCAATGCACCCGGGGCTGGTCCCCTTTCAAGCAGCTCAAGGAGAGGCTCTAATTGTGGCTGTTTGCATTACAAGCAGCCCAAAGCAAAGAGCATGAAATGGTCTTGATGTGTAAATTTCGTGTTTAACAATGAATAGTGCACACTAACATTTTTATATGTGTACACACACACATAATCTTAGGTCTTCTGCCCTAGTATTTATATATTTCATGGTCTCCCACAAAATAACAATGTGTGCCCACTTGGTCATTCAAAAAGAATCCTAGGTTTTTTATAAGGCTGTATTACATACCTCACATAGGAGCTATATCGCTCAATATTTATGTGTGGTTACCTCTGAGGTAGAATACAACTGGGAGGGTGAATTACAACCATTATTTAATAAAGAAGGGCAAAATTACATTACGTTTCCTCTGAGGAGGAGAAAAATAAGACTATACCATAAAGCTTTGTGGAAGCTTCATGTAAGACAATTACAAAAACAATGAACCCCAACCGGAATTGGATCAGAACACCCTGGCTCCTGGAAAACATACAGAGTAGTCTGAGGATCATAAGTGGTCAGAGGCTTTGGTTTCTGATCTCAAGTGGTGACCCAGCTTGGAGAGGGACAAAATGACCAGAGAGAGAAGCAACCATGTGGATATTTTCCCAAAATATTGAAAGATACTGCATGTCTTTTATTTTACACGTAGATTCACTTTTTGCTTTTAAAGAAAGAAGGTACTCTGCACTGGTCCCTGAGTGTTGCTCTGATGTAGGATGTGACAGGATCAGCACAGACCTCACACCAGATGGGAAACAAGACAGGTGCGCCAAAAGGCCTCCTGAAGAAGGTGCCTAGTGCTATAAGACCTCCCCATCCACCACGCCTTAGCAGTCTAACAATTCCTTGAAGGGTGGATGAGATGCGTGGGTGACCTCCAAGATATACTAGAGAAAATAGTGCTTAGGAGAAATGATGTGCCTAAATCTAGCCTATACCAAAAACCTTAAGTGATCCTAAAATCTAGGAAAGCTTTTCAAACAAAAAGGAAAAGGTTGTAAGCATCTATCACAGATTTTTTTCATGTCCTGGTAATAGATAATCATAATTTAATGGATTATGAGACTTGCCTTAAATATCACCAGGACAGATACTGTAATCAGTTTATGCATGAAGCTAATTTTCCCTGTCCCTGACCACATTTCCATGATTATGAGACAAATTCCCGTGGACACCACTTCCTAGCCCAGTACGAAGGTGGTTTGGGTCCCAACTCCATGCAGATGTCAACAGACCTGGGAGAGACGTTCTTAGCCAAATCACTTCACCTTTCAGGGATGAAATTTTCACATCCGCAAAGTGAGTTGGTCATTTTCAAAGTCCTTTCCAACTTCAACATTCTATAAATCCATAAATAAATATTCGATGACAACTTAGAGTTGTTTTATAGGGGAAATTTGAGCCAACAATTTAACCTACAGAGACAATGACCTCAGCTGATAGTCTTTCCTTGAAATGAGAAATATGCAAAACCACAGGGGGAGACAGGAGAACCCTCCCTCAACAGCAAGAAGCTAAATTGAGCCCCTTTTGTCTCCCTTTCATTCTGCTGTGGACACCCCTCTCAGCTCTCTAAAACCTCCTCTTTCCCTCTGCCAGCTAGTGTGTCTACTTTCCTAATACCCAGAAAGGAAACACGTATGATTCATGTGACTACAAACCGTGTGTCATTTTGCTGGGTTTTCATGTTTTAATAAGCTCTCTTATCATGAAACTTCTGCATCCTTCCAACAACTGTGTAATGAGGGTGTAGTAAAACCAAAGCACACAATAAGAGCAAATGACACCTTTTAAAAAGCTGACCTCAAGTTCTAGTTTACTAACCCAAATGAATGGAGTCGGGCGGGCGTATTAGTCCTCTAACCTTTTTATTATGTATATACATGGAAAACAATTAAAGCTGGGATTTTTTCCAGTGTATTATCATTTTCTCTTCCCCCTGGCCTTTTTCCATCACATTTCAAAGAATGTACATAATATCAACTGCAGAGCCTCTCCTGTTTCTGTTCTTTTCCCTCTTTTCCTCTTAAGAACTGTCATCCTTGTAAGGCCAGCCAGTCATGGCCATTATTATACACCAGCAGTGCAGGAAGATTGGTAGAGCAGCCCCAAAGAAGAAGCAAAAAAGAAAGAAAAGAAAGAAAAAAAGTTGGGGGAGGGCATTTAAAGCTCCTCATAAAATTAAATCTTAGATTTAAATTCTCCCTCATATTTTATTGTCTTTTCTTTTCTTTTTCCTGTGGTAAATGGTAATTAGAGTCAATAATCTTTTGCTGAGAGAGCACCTTGTCTTCACAGTGTTTATATCATCATCATCAAAGATCTGCCTTAAGGCCCTGGCGTGTTAATAATTTAAGGTGTGCACAGCCTAGTTATAGCAGGAAGCCTAGTTATTGAGTTTGTAAACCAGCCGATGATTTATGGGAACACCTTGCATGAGTCATGCTCATTAAATAAAATACTTCACTTTAATAAGGAACATGGGGTAAACAGTTCTTCCCGTTACAGGGTGAGTGTGCGATTGGAAATTGTTGAATTTTGTCACCAGGTTCACCGACGCTATTTTGTCTTAATTGTGCTGGCAGGATGAGGCAGGGAGGGCCACGGGTCTGGGGGCATCTGCACCTGGATGTGCAGCATCTTGGCCCCCCGTCCTCCCAGAGTCTGGAACTTTCTCTCCCCTGAGAAGCCGTCTCATAGAAGCCAAATCCTCTGATAGAATGTTAAATCTCTCTCTAAAAGGCTACTAATTAAGAAGCCAGAAATGTTCATGGAAATAAAATTACAAGAAAAAATCAATATACGGTTGTTAAATGTAGCCCGCATTTAAGAGCCATAACCATATTTTACTGTTAAACACTACGGTTTACTCATTAGGAATGCCTAAGCAGACTGAGACGACAAAAGCCCACCACCGCACTCTGGTCTGTTGAAAAGAAAATTTGTATACAGGGTACACTTTTTTTTTAATGTCCCATATCTGGGGCTTGGAAAAAAATATTTGAACTGTTTTGCTGGATGTCGGTGTGTACATCTTTATAACAAACACATTCAGTGACCACTTGGATTTCTTTTACTCTGAGTTAACTGATAGGCACAGAAAGTTGGCAATGAAAAAGATGAGCAGCTATGCTCGATTTGTTTCTCAGATATCTATGCAAAGTGAACTTTGACATTTGGTTATGCCTATTATGCATGATCTCTTGGGTCGTTTAGAAAAACTTTCAAAGAGGGAGAAAAAGAGTTGGGGAAGGCAAGCTAAACTTCTGTTTCACACGTACGAAAAATTCCTCCACCTTCATATCCAGTTTGTTAAGCTTTGAGACATTTCTGAGCAATACTCAAGAATGTTTTATAAACAGGATCAGTAAAAGAAAAGTCGATCGCATTCATTTAATATGCCAAGTAGAGTCAGTGGTTTTTATCTGCTTTCTTTAAGAAAATAAATGCATTCTGAAAGGGAGCTGCCACAGCACGGCAGTTTGATGAGTGAGTAGGTGTACTTTGCGGTCTGTTTTACCACAGAGAAAATGGCTAATCTGGGTTTCAAATTACAGAGCTTCCCTCCCAGGAGTCCTACCTGTCTTTAGTCTAATTCCATTTGCACTGTTTGTGGGTGTGCTCCACTTAACCTATCCAGACAGGAGATCATCAAATAGCCTGTCCTGATTTTAAATAAAAGTTTTACATTTGGCTTCTATAGTATATAATACTATATTCCTTTTATGATGAAAGAGAAGTTATGGAATAATGCAAAAATCATGCACAATGAACACTTCCATTGGGCAATTTCTGCATACTAATCTCAAAACCATAGAGATGTCAACAGATTTGTAGTTACACTCCGTATCATAAATGACCCGCTTTTCCACATACAGTCAATTTTATCCAGCAACAAAATATTAAGTAGTAACTTACTCATTTCTCTTCAAAAACCTATGTTACACCTTTTTCTCTATACACAGATATCTAACATAAAAAAGTAGTTTCAAGTTGAAACACTTTATTCAAAACACTTTAAATTCCAACAGGCCTCATGGGCATATTAATAAGTAACATTTATAGGACTAGCAGACCAAGAATATGTATTTGCATTTTTTTATTATACTTAACAGTGTCATATAATTAAGTTCTTATTAAATAATTATTGCATTAATATCTCATGCCTCCTAGGTTTGGTATGTTTTCTTTTCCCATAGTGGCATACAGATCTGATTTACACATAATTTTTACAAATTCGGCTTTGATTTCAGAAATATATGCATTCGAGAATAAGTTAAATAGCTGTGAGTCCATAAAAAAAATCTTTGTGTGTGTGTGTGTGTACGTGTGTGCATGTGCTCTGATTAACTGACTTTTTGACAGGGAAACTGAGACCACTTAGATGTTAATAAATATATCCCAGGCCATATATTGGTGGTTACTTAGGTTCTTCCAAGAGTAAAAATGTAACTATCATTCTTTGTGTTCCTACACTTCTCCCTCCTTTCAGGGCCTCAAAGCTCTTTTCCAAGAGTGCCCCACCCCTGCTTGCTGCAGCGTCTGTGAGAAGGAGACCCCTCAAAGAGGAGAGCTCCCTAGCCACGGTGCCTGTAACAGCTCACGAAGTGTGTAGCGCCTCTACCCCACTCCTAGGAGGGCTAGTCCTCTTACCACTAGCCCTCTTAGTAGAATCTAAGATCAGTCTCACTTGCCATCAATATCACTGTAAGGTAAGTCATGTTTTGGTTCCCAGAAACGTGTCCCAAGAATTTTGTGTTCTTGCAGTTCCATGCATAAGCATCCCCAAATAAGGGCAAAACATGAGCACTTTGGAAAACATTTGTTTCCCAACCTGCCGGCTGCATTTTCCACTAAGGCATTTGACACGCATTCGGCCTGAGTCCACACACGCCAACTGCTTTTGACGTCAGTGGAGCTTGGCCTTCTTGAAGATGGAGGCAAAGATAATATTTGCAAAGTCAGCTTTGCAAAATTCAGCTTTTCTCCTCTGTGCTGCAGATAGAATGATAAGCCTGCGACCAGCAGGGATAACATTTTCACAGCAGATTCCCTGGCCGGCCTGTTCACCACACCTGTCTGATAGCATCTCAGCTACTCCCTTCAAAGACAACAATGGGGTAGTAATTTTTGCAAATGCCTCTGTTCCAATACAGTATATTTTATCACAGTGCCAAAATGTAAGCACAATGGAAAACAGATTGTTTATCCATACTCAAAGATAAGTATTTCTTACTGGCAAATATAAGCCCTGTCAGAGTAGATTGGTCAAAAAACAATCTTCCAGGAGAGGAACCCCTCTTATTAAGGGTGTGTCTTCAGTGCTTTCTGACCTTAGCTATTTTGCAAGGGGACACTTGAGGACACTGTTGTCAGAAAGAATCCACTGTATCACATGCTAAATAGCAGCAACTGCTATGCCGGGATCTTTTCTGCCATTCCTGAAATTCAAACAGATTTTCTCTCTAGAAATAAAATCAGAGATAGTCTAGGGGGAAAACGGTGGTGGGGAGATAAAATCTTTAAAATGTTGTATTAGGAGTTCTCCTCTTTTCCTCCCTTTACTTTGCATGAGGACAGTGCCTGCTGGGGCTGCTTTCTCAGCCTCCCTGAATGTATAGCTGCCTTCAGTGCCCGAGGGCCAGAGGAGATTTCTTTACTGGAGATGCAATCAGCTCTAACCAATCAGTAAGAAGGGTTAATCAGCTGATCGATTGGTCCCTGTGCAGCCAGGACCTGGCTCCTCTCTGACTGGCTCTAGCCTGGCCTTGGGGCAAGAGGTTGGGAACTTTTAATTATCCACAGCAGCTACTGCTCTGATTGAATGGTCAATGGGTTTACTACTGAGGCGGCACTGCTTGAATAATAATAGAAAACAATGTGAACGCTGGTGAATGCAAACACAGGGCCAGAAAAGGCACTTGGATATGTAGAATGCACATTAAGACGAGTTAATTGCCTGGCAGAAACCAAATTTCAAAGGTCTGCAAGATGTTTTATCGAAGTGGCGTGGGCGCTGGGGGTGGGGGGAAGCAGCGAGATAGCATTTTCTTTTGTTACTCTTTGGCCTGTAACCATTGCTGGCTACATATACGTTGTTGCCCTAGGACAAAGGATAACTTGCTTACCCCGGTGGTTAAAAAAATGATCACTGGAGGAAATTTGTATTTTGACATTTGCAGGCACTGTCAGGGCTTAATTATTTTTCATTGTGAACTTCCTTGAAAAGAAATCATTGTCCCCTACTTCCACTATGTAGGATGTGGGGATGGGGTTGGTGAGCAAGATTAAATCATGCCAAAAATATAGTGCTCATACCCAGGGGGGTTAAAAGCTTTGCTCAACTTTGTGGTGTGGAGACCTTTCCGCTTTACGTTCCCCAAACAGAATAAATCATTAATCCAATCACTTACTATAATACTCTGATTTTTTTCTTTCTCTGATAAAACAGCTCACTCAGGGTGGTTCCTTCTCCTCTTGAAGAAAAAACCAACAAGTGCCTCAGAATAAAAATGATATCTCTGTTCAAGTCCTCTTTGAGCGTCACAGTGGAAGCAAATGCCCCAAAAGGGCAAAATAACCAGCCCACAACCCCATGTGCTGGCAGAGAGGTTAGCAAAAGACGTGAGCAACTTCATAGAGCTGCTGAAAGGGATGTTTGGGTTCAATTTTAAAAAGAGAAAAGAAAAGAACAGTCAATTTGGCAGAGACCAGTGTTTGGAGGGGTGTGGGGAAAAAAGCCAACTAGAACCCCTTTGGAAGGGGTCAGCTGGAATCTTGGTCAAGACCCTCAAATTGTCAAAGATCAGAAATCGTCTTATTTCAGCAGATTCCAGGTTAAAAATTTTCCTTTCTCCAGTGATCTCACATAAACACAGAGTGTTCATCAGGCTCCACCAGAGTCATTACTATTTATATTACCGTACCCTGGCTGTGTGCAGTCAATTCATAATTGTCCAGTTTTTCTAATTAATCACAAAAGATTTTTGTTTTGCCTGCAGCTAGTTCTGGGGTGACTCACGATAGCAAGCCAAGCCTCATACATCAGACACAGGCCCTTTCTCACTCTGGCCTTCTGCTGGGGAATGCTGCTCTGGGCCTCTCAACCAAAGAGGCCGCACGGAGCATGCGCAGCCCCAGGCCGGGGAGAAGCCAGAAGTCTGTCCTCTACTGTGTGACTTGTTATTTTTATCTGATGCCTGCATTCTCCAGCCAAATCAGATCCAGAGACCACGGCAAGGTTTCTAAATTCAGAGCCCTGCTGCTCCGGCTTCTTTTTCTGTCTTCCTCCTCTTCAACTTTCATTAAATTCTTCAAGACTGTAGCATTTCCAAAAGAGAGATCGAGATCTCATTTTTCATATTCTTCAGTCCTTTTAATGGTATCTTTTTATGGAGACAACAACAGAGAATGTCGCCAGAAGAAACACAAACACACACACACTCGCACTTTCTACATTTTGTCCTACCAAATCCACAGCATGACAGGGTGCAGTACCCGTTGAATGTGCAGTTTATCTTAGTGAAAGTCACCTCGAGGTGTTTCAGCAGGTGAACTGGTTGAAAAGGTGCAAATAATCTCTACAGTCGCTAGGAAGGAGGCCAGGGCCACAGCTGGCCTGAGTCAGGACAGCCAGGTACCCCTTACACAAATGATCAGAGGCCCTGTGTAACCTGCATTGCCTGGGAGGAATTTCAAGATGTGATCAACTATTTGGAAGACCTCCTCTGATCACCCTCCGTCTGTCTTGGCATTGGTGTGGGGTCAGTAGGTGACAGGAGAGAGCATGCCACTCAGTGGCTCTAGGAACACTTCAGGACTCAGATGCTTGGGAGATGTCAGATGACTCCTACTTGCAGATTTTATATATTGATTAACTTTGCCAGCCTTACATATTCATTAATGTTCTCAATGCATTGTTATAATAGAAATATTCCACGCAGCCCCAGATATGCACATTTTCTTGTGTAAGACACCCTTCCCAAGGCCTCAGTGCTCCCACCTGCCCATCTCACCAAACCCTACTTGTCCTTTAGGACCAACTAGATATCACCACCTCTGAGAAGTGCGCCCTGTCTGCTCCCCCCCACGCCCCACCATCTGTCCCCCCACCAGGCTGTTAGATGCGTCTTTTCACACTCCCATCAAACCTTGTGCCACTTCCGTCACAGCACACATCACGCACTATTGAAACTGCTTACGCACCTGCTGGCTCGCTGTGAGCTCTGCCCGAGGAGGGATCACCCGCTTCCTCTGGGCTGGGCCCATGTTTCCACATGCGGCTCCAGGAGAGAAATAACTCTAACAGAAAGGCTTTCTTAGCAGACGTAAAGGTCATAGCAGGCATGAAGGAGGACAATGACCCCACACAACTTTTTACATTTATTTTCCAACTTATTCTTTTAAGGTTACATCAACCTACCCACTCCCTCATCACTGGCCTATTCTGTTGACTCTTCAGAGAATCAAGTCTCCCAGGCCAGGCCCCACATTCCAACGTGCAAGCGTCAGCATTGCTATTTAGTTCATTTTGAATCATAACAACAATAAATATAAAGCATGCTCTTATCGGCTCCTAACTAGAGAAGGCCAAACATACCTGTTTTGCCTTTTGACTCTTTCCCCTTCCAGAAGTCTATTTGCATATACAAAGGGTGGGGGCGGGAACAGCTGCTTGTTTGGTCTAATTAGTCTATTTTTTGTTCTTTACAAAAACACTGGGGAAGGGGAATTCCAGATAGTCCTTGGATGTCTGTGAGGTACCGTCAGTTTTCTAGATGGGAAAACCTGGGTTTTCTCTAACACAATGGCTGCCTAATTGACAAAGGTTACCAGCCCTTTGAATTTCCTATTGATTCATAAATTTGTTTTGAGCACCTACTCTGCGTGCTCTCGATGGCCAGCACAGGATGGCCCCGACCCTCAGTTACACGCAAACATCACGCTTGCTAGTCTTCTGGGGAGACAAAACTACACACACTTTTACAAGCCTCGTGGGTGCCACTGAAACATGCTCACAGAGCACCCTGGAAACTTGCAACTGAAGGAGCTGGCGAGGTCTGGGGTGGGAGTACCCCACAAAACCTGCGTGCAGAAGTTCCCTTTAAGCCAAGTCATGAAGGATGACTAGGCTAGAAGTGCTCCAAGCAGATGGAAATGAATGAGCTGTGCTCTTTCTCAAGGACCTGAAAGGGTGTCCAAAGCTGGGGCATAGAAAGTGAATGGATCAGTTGGTTCCCAGAAGCTGGACAGTCACTGAGATTACATACGGAATACCTTGCAAACCAAAGAAAAATATTCCAATTGTGTCCTAAGGACAATAAGGGAGCATTGAAAATGAGTTTTACTATATATATATACACACACACACACGTGCGCGTGCATGCACACACATACATACATGGAGCACCAAGAGATTAGTCATAGAGAAGCCAGCCTTGGGAAAAAAATACTCTTGCTGTATTAAAATGCTATCAAGATATCTTCAATTTCTTATTATCTTTTAAACTATTGTAAATATCTGTATATACACACCACTGTCCTAAAATATGTGTGATAAATGTATTTATATATACTATATATATAATGTCCTAACTTAATAGAGAGAGAGAGAGACAGAGACGGAGTCAGTGGTATATTGTTTTCATATTTTTTAAATATTATTGATCAATAGTAGGCACTTTGATTTACATTTTTACACTTGGCAGTTATTGTTAGCTATTATTAAGTAATGAAACATACCAGATAGTTAAATCAGACTTACAGTTCAAAAACAACAGCAACAACAACAAAAGCAACATTTTTAAAGTCACTTTAGACTTCTTTGTTTATGAATCTGATTATCTGATTTAAGGAATTTACTTTTTCTTTTTATTATTTTTTATTTATTTATTTGTTTGTGTTTTTATTGCATATTTTTATGAGGTATAGTCTGTTGTTTCGATACATACATACATGGTAGAACGGTCCAATCGGAATAGTCAGCATGTCTATCATCTAAACACTTATCATTTCTTTGTGGTTCTAACATTGGAGAGCCTCTTTTCCGGCTATCTTGAAACATACAATGCAGCGTTATTAGCTATGGTCACCCTAGGTTGTCTGCAGGGCACTTTGGTTGAGGTCTGGAGATGGAGACAGAGAGACGGAGGCGCAAGATGGGAAAGGGGACTAATGAGTCAGCTTCTCAGAGTGCAAGTGAGCGATGACGGGATGACAGCGGCCTGGAACAGAGTGGCCACCGAGGGGATGAAGGGAGGTAGGCAGGTTTACAGACATTTACAAGGAGTTAGGAGAAAAAGAAGAAAAGAAAAAGAACTTCCCTGAAGAACAACTAAGATTAGTTTCTTGGGCATTTCAAGCGTTCAGCTCTGCTTTATCTAGTGTCTCTAAACAGAACAAATCTGAAACTTAAAGTAATGAGTTTAGGAAAAACAAGTTAGGGGTGGAATCGAGGCCCCAGCTGTCACTGACTGGAACACAAGGCCCAGCTGAGGACATCTTATTTATCCAACATCCCTCTCGAGGCCTGAGGAAACTGCACTTTCACACGTATTTGGAGCCCAAAGAGACCCCCTGCCCAGTCTGGCTTCCTCCTTAATCCTGACCCTGCCCACCCCTCCCACCCAAATGCAGGAGCGTCCCCCTCCCACTTTGCTCTTCACTGGGGTCCAGAAGACGCCCAAGGGGCTTTGCAAGCACCTGTCCTCTCCTCCAGACTTAAGTTTCTTCCTTGTTACAATGAAGAACAGAAACAATATTTTAAAAATGAAGACACTGTGTAATGATAAATACAGTAATTATCCTGATTTGAGCATCACATATTGCACACAGGTATTGATATTCAACATCGTACTCCACAGATATGAACAATCAATTATGCTTCAATAAAAAAAATTTTTTTAATGATATTTATTTAGTCCTCGCATGAGAAAAACTATAGTAATAAGATAAACCAAACTGAATTCCTCGGAAGACCAACACTTTGTAACCACAGGAAATGCTCATCCAAGAGGGGCTCTGTAGCTCTGTCCACCTCCCCACCCCCACCCCCACCCCCACCTTCGGTGACAGCAACAGTAAACGTTTGGACGGAGAAAATCACTGATTGCAGAGAACTACTACTGATGGCCCTCAGAATATAGTCACCCAGAAGGGAAATTTGGAAACTATTCAAAAATTCTAGAAGAATTATACTATTAAGACTAAAAAAAAGTTAAAAATTTTAAAGTATCAACAGTAAGAACATTTCATGTCAATAATCAAAATAATTCGAGGCACAGTTAGGTGTCCTATCAGGTTTCTAATTGTATATTTTCACTTACTGTATATTTGTAATATCCTAGACCACCATTTTCTCTTTCCCCAGGAAAGGATTATCAATTCTCAATATAAGCCTTTTTTCCCCCTAATAAAGAATAGCTACAAAGTGGCTTCAATTCTCTAATGCCCATATAACAGAGGTCTCGGTGCTAAAAATAGGCACTCTCCCAGGTAGCTGGATAAAAGAGCAAATCTCCATCACAGCCCTCTGAGGAGTTTTCAAAAATGAAAGACAATTGCTTCATTTTTTAAAAAAATAAACACCATTTACAACGGGAAAGAAAAAAAAAAATCTCTGTGTAAGTCAAAGATTCCTCAACCCATTTCATCCCTTTCTTCATTTAACTGAGATAGCGTACATGGAATAACAAAATTCCAAGTCAACAGAAGAATTGGCATGGCATCTTAGAGCCTATTGAAAGAAGATTTTTAGAGAGCAGTGCTGAGAACAGCAAGTTACGGGTTCAGATCCCCACACGGGCCAGCCGCCAAAAAAATTTTTTTAAAGAGAGGAAAAGAAAAAAGATTTGAACTCTGAGGTGAACACAAACACCTACTCACGGGCTGGGGTGAGGAGGTGATAGAGGGAATCACCCCAGTTTCACTACTGGGCATCAGACTAAATATTTTTGAAAAAAAAGGGAGGAAGAGAAAACATTTAGGATTTGGTTGGAGAGTTTTTGTACTTCCTCTTTCCCAATCACTGAAAGGTTTTCTTATTTTCCCTTGTACCTCCGATTTCAATTTTACCTCTCACCTAGAAATTTGCTGCCAGCTTTATTTCCATGGGTTGAAACCCAACCTGGGAAGGGACCTTCTTAGGAAACCTCACTTGTCCCTGGTTGGAGAAAGCCCTGGGAAGCCTCAGGCACTGTGCCTGATGTGGTCTGCACACCCGAGCACATGGCTCCAGAGCTGTCCTGAGTCCTGGGCTCTGGGTTCTCATTCTAGACTTGGCACTAAAAGTAGCGTTCTAGGTGGAGCCAGCCATGCTCTCTGGAGCTTTCCTCAATCGACTGGAACCGAGACCCCCTTCCTCTGGGCAGATGGACCACGGTGCAGAGTGGAAGCAGTGAGAGGCCACCAACTTCACTTCCTTCTTCTCAATGTCCAGGGACCCATGACCAACACTGAGATGAAGTCACTTTGCGGCTGCGGCCACGTTTGTCTCCACGGCTCTCAGTAAGAATAAACACAGGCTTCTAAGAGTGTCGTGATGGTCAAACCACGCCATTACACTGAGGAAAAGGTGTTGTTTTCCACCCGCTTCCTCCCTTCCCTTTATTGCCATTCCTGTGTCCATTTTTACTTCCAGAATTTTAGTCAAAGGAAAAATACTTTCATGGATGTATTTGATCTATTTTGTAAATACACTCAAAATAAAAATCGAAGCCAAAAATGACCTTCAAAGACTTGCTCTTCAAATAAGTCTTTTTCTGAAAAGGATAGAAATTAAGACAGCAACCCAAATGTATTTTTTTTTTTTTAATCTCATTGAAAGGCTCACCTCTCTTGAAGAGTTGCAGGTAAGTCAGGATAAGGCAGAAACCTCAAAATTCAAGTCACTTTAGTTCAGATCTCATGATTTTTCATCCTTCAGCTAAAGGTACAATTACAGAGAAGGTGCTCAATCACCGGTATTCTGGAAGGGAGTCATCAGATGACCTGTGAATGGAGCTATTACTGAACGCCTGCTCTTCAGAGACAGAGAGAAGTGGATTGAGGTGGAGTGTCTGCTGATTTATAAGCATTAAATCAGATGAGGATAATGGCAAATATGCCTATCTTTCTTATAACACCAGACGAACAGCAATCATTCTCCAATACCTGGAGGAGTATCTCACAACACGCAGGTAATATAAGCAGCAGGAAAGGAGGTTGAAAGTGACTTTCTGTCATCCCTGCATTAGTGGAACGGTAAGATGAATGTTGCGTCTTGAAATGCCTAGCATTTTTTTGCCTGCTGTTATTAACCTTGCATGCTTCTAAGCAGCACGGGGTCCTGGAGAAAAAGGTTATAGCAAGTGGATATGTAAGGGCAGAGATTGCTATCAAAGGTAGGCTGAGTTGTATTTGCTTCCTGCAACCTTCCTTTGTGCTGGCTCTCCACTATTTTGATGCAGCCGCTCCTTCCCAGTTATAAAGACTCCACAAGTGCAACCGCTAAATGTAGCTGGGTTCTGCAAAATATTAGATTCAAATAAAGTGCCTTAGATGATTATGCAGATACTCCTCCAAGACGTGGGGAAGTTCCAAGCAGAGAAGTGCTGACCAGCGTGTCCCCAGCGCCAACTACAAACACCATATGGGGCTTGATGTTTTATAGAAGCCTCTCTCTCTTGGTATGGGTCCTATATTCTGATTTCCCTTTTTATCAGGCTAAAGAGGATGTATTTTATCATAACAGCTTTATATCCAATGTGTACAGGCCGACACAAATAGGGTATTACAAGTTAAAGAACTGTACCTCAGGCACCATTTTATGAGAACTAGTGTTTACATCAAACAATACATCCTAAGTACTTTATATTAAGCGTGGACAAATCATTTGCCTGAGGATTAGGTGTTGTGCTATTGAAATGTAATCCTTCTGTTGATTTTTTTCTTAACTGCCAAACCAAACATGGCCAAAGAAGTAACTGTAAAAGCTGCAACAGGAGCAATCCTATTCTACACTTCATGCATAAAATAAAAACCAAAGCCAAAACCAGTGTAATTCAGCAGTATAAATTGAAGTGTGTCATTCAAGTGCACAGCTCTCTCTGTGGTGTCTAATATCTGTCCCTAAGTTTGCTTTTATTACCAGAGTGAACCAATTACACTGCATTCTTAAAGCAGGTAACGGAGAAAAAAAAGAGAGCAGGACCCAAAAGGAGCCAACCGAGACCTCCCAAATTCCCACACACCTGGCACGCTCCAAAGTAATCCATTCGACTCTTCTCAGCTCTCCCATCCCTGAAGGACTGAGAGTCAGGGGGATATCTTATCTTCCCTCAAGACCACTGTGACAGGTGCTTTTACTCTCTCAGGCCAGTAACATATTTTTTAGGACACTGTACAAATGATTTGTAAATAGTCATTGGGCATATTTTTAAATTAGAGATTTCTTATATGGTCTCTAAGGCCCTATACTATGGGATTTGTCTTATAAGCAAAAACACCTCATTAAAAAAAAAAAAAAGTTCAAATGAAACATCCTATTACGATAAGTTTTTGTCTTATTCCAAATTCTATAAATGAAGATTTTCCAAGTAAAGGGGACACATAAATTGGCATGATATGGTGATTAAGACTGGAGTTGATTTGAATCAGTTTGAGTCTTCCTCAGTTTGAATCTTTGTTCTGCTACCTGCTAGCTGTTTAATCGGGTAATTTACTTAACCTCTCTGGGCCTCAGTTTCCTGTAAAATGAGGATACTAATAATACCTATCTTAAAGGTTTCTGTGACTATTAAATGAGATCACCAGGAGGAATTATTCTTAGCCCTTTCCCTCACTTAGGATTAGTTATAGGGCCGCATGGGGTGTGGGGGGGGCTCTCTTTTTCCTGTCCTCAGCCCTTTCTGTGTCTCCTATACTGTTTTCTCCATCAAAGCAGAAATAAGGTGTACAGAGGAAAATCCTGATCAGAGCAGAGAATATTTGAGTCACCAAGGGCTCTTCTGTGACCCAGGTGAACACACTTTTGTGACCTAGGTGAGGCCAGTCACCTTCAGTGCTAACATAATAATTTCTCTTCTAGCCTAATTATAATGCAGATACTTTTCTCTGGACCTATCTGCTAAAACCATGCCACCTTTGCAGGTGTGCCAAGCAGGAACATGAGAAATATAACGTTGTCACCAACAGTGGATCCTCTGCAGACCTGGACTATACAGATGTTAATTTAATATAACTTGGTTTAATTGAGTGAAGATAACAAAATCCCAATGGAGAATTTTTAAGGGTCACAAATAATCAAACAGAATACTTAGGTTAAGTTACTGGATATTTTCTCAGATTTGTTAACTAACTTAACAAAACCTCTGTTAATTTCCTAATACATGGCAGGCATTGTACTTGGTACTGGGGTTACAAAGCCCAAGGGACCATACAAGTAGATCCACTCAATCATGTATTCACTCATTCATACACACACACATTCGTTTAACTAGCACTTATGTGCCAGTCCTGTGCCACACACTGGGGACACAACAGTAAGTGAGACAGATTTAGTTCCTGCCTACAGATTCCTGGTCCATGGGTTTCTGAAAATGACTAACCCCTTGCTAATACTCATTAAATACTTACTCCTTGAGAAATTACAGGAAGCTGCCCTTGCCAGCAATACTCAGATCTTATTTTTGCTGTGGGTCTTTAATCCAACCAAGTCACAAACGAGAGCAGTTAAACATGTTCAGAACATGAGCCCCCTTGGAGATCAGCTGCCCACAGACTCCTTCTCAGGTCCACTTTGCAATATCTGATTAAAAGTATAAAAGAGAGGGGTCCTCATTTTGGAGATTTTCAAAGTGCTCCAAAATGATCAATGAAGAAGCTGGATTATTTCCACGGATCTCATCTTCCTGGGTAAATCTCTGTTTCTAAAAAGAGCTGGTTCTTTGGGATGGCTGGTTCACTCAGTTGGTTTAGACTCGGTGTTATAACACCAAGGTGGAGGACTAGGATCCCCCTACCAGCCAGCCACAAAAAAAAAAAAGAAAAAAGAAAAGGAAGTATGTCAAAACTGAACTGGTGTTTCCCTCAAAATTGCCTAGAAAACATTAAAAGTCAGATTCCATCATCTGTGTTTTCTTGAATAAATAAAGTGTGAAAAATCAGAAGGTCTGAGTAGTGTAAAGAGAGTAAGGTAAGCGATCTCCTTTCTTCTAAGGGTTCATGTGGGGAAGTTTCTGGAACACTTGCTTCCCTTTCCTGCATTGATAATTGCCTTGTTTGTAGCTCTAGGTGAGTCGTGTTCTCCACGTGTCCCCATTTCCATCGGCGGTGAATTTAGGAGAATTCTCACCAAGCTCACCATGAGCTTCTCACCAGCCAACGGCATTTGGAACAGAAGAACTTACACACATTTTTATGAGCCACAATAGCTTGTATTTTCCTTCAAGAAGGCTTCATTCAATATTTTTCTGAAAATGCTTGTCAGCTAAGACATACAGTAGCACTCATAGTTTTTATATACCCCTTAGCATTTAATCCTAAATGTAGAACTGGTTCCTTTCAAACTCAGTCTTCCACATCTTTTGGAGTAGCAGTTTAATAATAAAAGCATTTATTTGTAGAACATTCCAATCATTAATAAATTAATTCATCTACTTGGTACTTTTTTTTTTTTATTTGCAGCTGACCAATAAGGGGATCTGAACCCTTGATGTTGGTGTTATAAGGCTGCACTCGAACCAACTGAGCCAACTGGCCAGCCTTACTTGATACTCTAAAGGAATTAATAAAGCTTTACAAACTTGGAACTTATGAAACTAAAAAAGAAAATACAGAAATATTACAGAGATTTTTTCAAATGCAAATCTTGCCTACCACCTTCTCCATACTCTTGACTCTGTGGGTAGATGGATTTCCTCAGTACAGCTCTTGACGTTTTAAAATAGAGAACATCTGTTGTTCTCAACCTTAGATTTCCTCAACTATTTTATACAAGAGAAACATAACTGCAATTAACGTTATATAATGTTTTTTGTTCTATACAGATAAGAGGGTTTTCTAGTATTAATTTCCCATGGAGTTCTCCTAAATGTCACAAATTATTTGGGAAATAGTTAGGAAGTGAGTTTGGTATTTTGTTTTTTAAAAGCTGTTAATTTCCCCTTTTTATTATTTCTAGGAAGTAAAACTTCTTTTTTAAAAAAAACAAATTATTTATTTTTTATTATACAAGAAGTGGGTTTGTATATGTACCTCTCACACCTACAACTCATTACCTAGAAATCTGATACACTGAAATTTATTCTTACAGAATTTAGAAACTAGAAAACTAATTCAATACACTTTATCCCAAAGCTTCTTTTGCATAATTGCCAAGTCTGTTCAGTCCTATATCCCAGTAAACATGCCCCACCCCCTTACTTCATTTGCTGAAACAGAGTCAACCTCTTCAGTATTCCTGCATTTTCTCCAGTCCAGAAGAGGCTGCTCCTACTAATGCAGCCACCTCCTGCCTTATTGTTCTGAGTAATCAAAAGGAGGTGCACATTTGCTCCCAATGGAAAGTAATGAAGTGTCAATTTGTTAGAAACAAGTTACTCTTGAATCCAATGTGACTATTGAGTTAAGAAACATTTTTGCTTTGCTAAGAAATGGAAGAAAGCAGTTTTAGGTAACTTAAAGATTTGAATTATCAAAAGTGATTTTAATGTACATATATCCAGTTGTATAATGAAATGATACAGGCTTTGATGCTTACAAATTCATGTTAGAGAAAAGTTTAGGAACACAGCTGTTCTAAAAGGAGCTTGCACCTGCAACCCATCAGACACTGCAGACTTTGAAGTTTTATTCTGGTACAACTTTCAAGTTAATCGCTCCCTCCCCTGTGCTACATTGGTGCTTGTATGAATGTCTATTTACTATTTGACTGCCGTGTTTGTTTCCTTGTCTGTCTCCTCTGCTACACTGTGAGCTGCTTGAGGGAAGGATTCATGGTTTATCTTTGTACCTCCACAGCCTGCCATTCAACAAACACAGGGTAATTTATAGTAAGAAAAACTATCAAACTTTAAGTCCAGTGACTGTTCTGGGTGCTGTCCTTATGGAACCTACACCCATCTATCGCTTGATAAAAGTTTTTAAGTAAGCCAAGTTGCATTTATTGCTGCCCTTGATGTCCTTTCCAACTTCATTTTTACCAGCCCATGTCTGAGTTTGTCAGCACATTTTTCAAGCTTCATCCTTTTGCCGGGACACGCCAGTGACCTGAATGCCCATTGCCAGAGGTATGAAAAAGAGGCAGAGAATACACATAGGATCCAGGAAAGAGGGCCTGGCTGCTGGTGGCCCCAGGGCCCTGTTAGAGGACAGTGTTTTGAAAGACTTTAATCTACTGGTCCTCATAACCTCTGGGGATAGACAATGTCCTGAGGCAGAGTATTCTGGGGCTTTGCGGAGTAGCCTACGTGTCTGTGTCTCCATGAGCACTTTCTTCCTAACCTCTGACTCATCTTGAGGTTGAGCAAGTCACCAGCCTTCCAGGTCCTCTGTTCCTTCACCTGTGTAATGGGAATGGTGACCATAGTTGTGGCTGACATCACTCAATGACATGGGGACAAGGGGTAAAGCAATTTTGTTAACTATTTAATGCCACTAAGAACAGCTTTTAAAGAGGCCAGTTGGAAAGTGAAGATAATGGTAAATCCTTTCTTTCTCCTAAGAGAAAACTTCAAGAAAACACATCTTTGGCCACTCACCTGTTTTAAGGCTCCACTAAGTTCCCTTTTGAGACACCAGGAGTGCAGTGATCCCCGTCGTGTGAAATCAGCATAACAGAATGATAGATGGAGGAAGAACTTGGAGTTTGAAACCAACACCTTGATTTTTACATAGAAATCAACTGAGAGTGAGTGATAAAGGTTATATGATTTACCAAAGATCGCATGACTAATTACTGATGAGCTAGGATGAGTCAGTCCAGTGATACCACACTTCTTAGAATTATCTTCAGGAAGCTTTCCCACATTTCCACTAGTGCAGCAAACTGAGATAACCTTTCTGAAAAGCAATTTAGGCAATCTTTTTTCAATAGCCTTAAATACGTACATATAATTTAACCCCAAAATTTAGGAATTTGCTATAGAAAGTAATCAGAAAAGAAACGCACTACCATTTAGCCACAAAGATGTTCATAGCAGGGTAATTTATAATAAGAAAAAATGAGAAGCAACATATACATCCAATAATAATGGGTTGGTTAAATAAATAATGGTACATACACACAGGAAAAATGATGCAAATACTAAAGACTGAATTGTAAAAGATGATGTTATCAGCATGCTAGATGAAAAGCAAAATCTACAGGGGATCCAGATTACAGAAAAATCTGAAGGACTGTAAGGAATAGTGCAGATGAGACTGAGACAGGGTCGGGGAAGCTAAAGCAGATAATGTCATAGACACATCATTTTTTGCTGAGCTCTTTATGGCCTATGTTTTTAGGGACTGTAAAGAGTTTGTAACTTGACGTGCCCTGCTTTGTTAGATGTTTAAGCTAAGGAAGAAGATGTTAAAACAATGATTGGAAAAGGGGATAGAGGTCAGGAATGAGGATTGGTGGGAAAAAGGAGAGTGGTCAGAAGGGTGTACAGAGAGAGATAAAAGTGGAATTGGGTGGGGCTCTGAAGACGGGTCAACTCTGACCTTGCCAATTTCGTGATGAGACAGCGAAGAGATAACAGGGGCAGGCAATGATGATAAAGGATATCCAGGATTCAACTAGAAAGGTGAAAATAAGGAGATGACCAAGAGGAGTAATTATTGACAATTTGATGATTAGAAGAAGGATTCTTTGCAGGGATTCATAATGTCGCCACAAAGAATTACAATTATGACGATGTTATATCACTATGACAAAATAATTGATTCAATGAATAATACTTAACTGATGTATGACACTCCACCAGGTACGGAATAATACCTGCCATCATTCACCTTTTCTTATCCAGCACCTGTCATGAAAAACAAATGGGTGCTATGGAGTCACAAACCTGGGTTTGCCACTTACTTTCTGACTATCATGACATTCCGTTTCCTCACCTGCCAAATGGGGATAAAAGCAGCCTACTGCACAGGATGATAGAATGAGGTGAGTTAGTGTGCGAGCGCCTAGTACCTAACAGGCCTTCAACAAATACTAGCTTTTCCTCACCCCACCTCTCTGTGCCAGTGTCCGGCACTACTGGGAAAAGAAAATAAGAGTCTAGCAAAGAGAGAGACTAAGGCCACTAAACGTCTCCTGTATCTCACTGGGTTTTATGGTCCCCATAGTTCTGATCCAGATGTACAACCATCCTGGCTGATTTCTTCCCTTCTGGCAAGGGCTACTTAGCACTTCATAATGTACGCTCTTGCTCTGCTAGTCCAAATGGATCTGTTGGTTTGACTTAAGGCCTTGCTTTTAAAGTAGAGCCAGGGGATTAATTGGGTATATAAAAAATATTTGTGATTTCCCAACACTCCCACTTTCTGATTCTAAAAATTATGCATCTCACATCCACTGATGACTACAACCTATTGATCACCCCTCACCAATTTCTCACCATCCTATGTACACACTACTCATCCCACAAGATCCCAGAGTGGCCCCAAGATTTAACAGAACTCTCAGGGTTATAGGCAGCCACACCACACTCTGGCTACATTTTTAGCATGGGTGTCTGTCGAGGCCACTTCTGGCTACTTCCCAATTAGCTTCTTGGAAATACCAGCCAGGATTAGAAACATACATTCACAGATCTCCAGTTTAGAAGATGACTTTGTCCTAAGATTCTACTAGGAAATACTACATTCTACTTTCTCTACTCGGACTGCTACAAAGCTTTTTCTAATGGTTTAAAATTTCTTCACCCATCACTTCCATTTATTGATCTTAGTTCCACTATAGAATCACATACAAATGCTTAAAATTATTTTTCTTTTATATGCCTCATAGTTCATAACAGATGCATGATAAATGGGATTATTATTCATTTTCATAGACTATTGTTAGAGGTATATTCTACAAGAAAATAATGTCAATAATAAAACGGCTATTACTTACTTACTTTACAGCTTAGAAAACTTCTGCATCCAAGATGTTTTTTAGAAAGCAAATCAAAGTGGAATAATGGCCAATATCAAAAGTAAAATGAAACAAGAACAGGGAACTTTATTAGTTGCCCACCCTTTTCATGTTTGGACATATTTTCACTCAAGAAATTTGCCAGACACATCAATGGTAGGCGAGACTGCCATCATTCAATAATGAGCACTGATCCTTCCTGTAGAAAAGAAACAGCGGCCCAGACACCTTCCCAGAAGGAGCTTTAGCCACAGAATGTACTCCAGAGACAAGGATAGCATTTCACAATTTTATTAGTGTTATTACTAATATTAATATTTTTCTATGTACAGCAGTTTATGTTTTGCAATCACTTTCACAGTGAGAATCTCATCAGATAGATCATCAGAAAAAGGAATTACAGCAGGCATTACTAATACCATATTTCGGATCAGACCCCTCCGGCCTAAAGAAGTTAGGTAACATGCCTAAAATTAGAGCCGAGAAAACCCATTCTTACTCATTCCAGACCCTAGATTTGTAGATTCCTTGAAGAAGTGCACCAGTTCCTAGGTGTTATGGGCTGAACTGTGTATGTCTCCCTGCCCCCAAATTCATATGTGGAAGTCCTAACCCCAGTACCTGGGAATATGACTGTATTTGAAGACAGACCTTTAAAGAGGGGATTAAAGTAAAATGAAGTCATAAAGGTGGCCCCTAATCCAGTATGATGGGGGTCCTTAGAAGAGATGAGGACACAGACACCCACAGAGGGATGACCACGTGAGGACACAGGGAGAAGGCGGTGTGTGCAAGCCAAGAGAGAGGCCTCTGGAGAAACCAACCCTGCGGACACCTTGATCTTGGACTTGTATACTCCAGCACTGAGAAGAAATGAATTTCTGTTGTTTAAGCCACCCGGTCCATGGTATTATGGCAGCCCGAGCTGACTAACACACCAGGTATTCTTGATTCCAAGCTCTCTATGGATGTAAACATTCTCATTGGCAGGTTCCACGAGTTACAACATCACCAGCTAGTGCCCTGAAGCCTCATATGCCTTTGTGCGGTGATGTGGCTGGTCACCAGACAGGAAGTGGACGACGCTTGTCTGTCTGCCGCATTCCCCCAAGCAGCCACCCCGTCTCCCCCAGTGTGTGCTTCACCCGGGTGGGGAAAACAGAATAATTTAGTCAGGCTGCCTGGCTCAGGTCTGGCTGGGGGTCCAGCAGCACATTTCTTGTAAACAAGTTTGTGGGTGGAGTTAGTGCGCATGTGCGCCCATGTATCTTTTTAGTTTTTTAGCTATTGTGTGTCCTGCAGTTTGCGAAGAGAGCTCAGGTCTAAAACTAGAGCATGTTTACTCTGCTGGCAGCTGCTCAGTTTCAGTGTTTCTTCGGACTTGCAGGTAGCAGTTGAGTTTCTGAGTTTCTTTTTGTACTGCTTAGCTCCCAGATGTGTGTGTGCTGAGGAAAGACTATCCCTTCTTCAACCAAGGCTCCAAGGACCTTTTTGCCAGTTACCTAGATCATAGACCTGCGTGTGAAGGGCTTGTGAACGGGCTCGAGGGGTCAGTGACCTCCAGACCCGGCCCTAGCTCCACAACACGCAAGCTAAAGGCCAAGCTGGTCTCACTGAGACACTGGGATGGTTTCTTATAGGAAATCCCACACTTCTAAAACACGTCCATAAGTACAACTTTATGTGATGGATGGAGTGACAGAAAAGATGACTGGAACTTCCCAATCTATCGTTTTTTAAATAGAGCAATTTCACACCAAGCTGTTGTCTACAGCAGCAGAATCACAGCATTAAGATCACCCAAAGCACGTGACCGCGGGTGGCTGTTCCGTATGGTGGCATTCAGGCACGTGGCCAGCATCTGAACTAACCGCTCACGTTCAAAACCCATCAAGACACAGATGTTTCATTTGAGCAAAAACAAATACTAGATATAACTCATCAGTTGTCCCCGTTAGAGAGGAATAAAAGGGTCCTGAGTCCTGCTTGTCATCCACCACGTCTCTCTACTTTGTAACCTCTCACAGCTAAAAATGCTGGGCTTAAATTCCAATTTTATGCATGGCATCTTGTCTTGAACTGCATCTTATAATTGACAGGAATTTCATGTAAAACAATGAACTCATCTGACTATTCTATCTGTAAATAATTACAAGTATTTATTGTAAACACGGGCTGTCCTTGCAGAGGACACACATGTGCTGTTCTGGGATCTCTTTCAATAATTAGCACAATGTCCCTGACTGGCGTGCACAAGTGGTGCAAGGAAAGCTGTGTTTGATCACAACACGTGGTCATTTCCCGGGAACTACACCTCTAGGTACCAGGTCTTCCAACAATCTGGGGTACACACAATTTTGAGATTATTTCCTCCCACTTGGATCTGACTGTCACACTTACATCTCAGCCTTCCAAGGTAATTAATTTAAATGTGGAAAGTGACATGCAGGACACAGATAATGGGTTACCAGGTGCATATGATCCCAACAAACCATGGGACAAACAAAAACAATTACCTCAAGGAAGCAGACAGGTTCTTGACATTATTACTCCATACTTATTCCAGGTTTTCCCAGAAAACTCAGACAGCTTCCAAGAAAACTCTTCCTAGTGCCGCCTTCTCCCCATGGCATTTTCTTCAGACTTTTGAAGGGAACACCTTTAAGGAATCGGCAAGTGTTGTCAAGCCCCTGCTATTGGTGTGGCACAAACCCCTGCTTCTTAGGGGCTTACAATACAGTTGTAAAGACATAGTCATCACACCTGAAATTTTTCACGATTAGGTCTTGTGCGGTGCAGTTTATCTGTACCAGGTAGCATGTGTCTGTCTGTAACAGACCAGATGCCTGTGAGGGTGCAGGTACACATCTGTATTTGCTCACGCTTTTGTTCCCAGTACTTACAATAACTGGCCCTTGGTAGCTTTCATGAATGTAATTAAATGAAGTACAGAGAATAAAATGTAACAGGAGTCCAGGGAAAGCAGACCTCAATGAGGAGCAGAGTGACGGGGGTGATTTCACAGAGGAAATGACCTGGGTCTCAGAAATGCAGAGGTCTTCTCAAGCCGAAGCACGAACAATGGAAAAGACCGACCAGACATGGGAGGAAAAGTCCACAGCTCTTAGAGCCACATTGACCCCACGTCTATCCCCCACCTGACTTTTCCTCATAGCCCCTCAGCCCATAACGTGTCCACTTTCCTCCTTGCCCCGCTCAGAGTCCATGGTCCCTCTGGATGTCGTCCCCTTGCACACACCCTCCACTCCTTTTCTCTCCCTCCTATCTAGAACTCACTTGGCACAACTCCCAAGTCTGATTAAACCTAAGCCACCATCTGCTCAGCATCTGCCCCCCAGCTGAACTGACCAGAGGAAAGCACGCAATTATACTAACAGGTTTCATTTTTAAGTTTAGGTTTTATTTTAAATCTACAAACAAAAACCTCAAATGGCTTTTCAACACTTCCTAACAACACAAAATGTCCAGTCAATTCATTTTCACGTCCTCCAAAATGACTATTTGACACTTTTTCTCTCTTCCCAAAACTCTAAAAGACCCTTCCCCACTCCCTCTCTTTGATGGCACTGTTTCATTTCTCAAGGAAAAAAAAGAAGTAGAAACAATAAGAAAAGCTCCACCTTGCTTTCCCACAACCCAATTCTCCCAACCTACCTGCAACCCTCTTTTCCCTAGTTCCTGCCTTCTAAGGCCAACTGTTCACTTGTGCTCTGAGCTCATGCCCTCTTGCCTGCTTAAGGGTTATCAACTCCTAGTATTTCCTTTTTCTCCTGATCTATCCATGTTCCCTCTGTTTTGAACCACTTCTACCTATATACAAAAATGTTTCAATACTTCATCTCTTTAAACAATTTACCCTTGACCCCATGTTCCCATTTTTTGTTCTCAATTACAGAAACACTTGGATGAACTGTCTGTCCTGTGATCTCCACTTCTTTACCTCTCAGCCTCTCTCTAATCTGTTTCATTCAGAATTTCATCCCCACCCCTCAGCTGCAGCTGCCCTTGTGAAGGTCATCGTGTCCAATCTAGTAGTCAAGTCTCTGTCCTCATTTTACTGGACCTCTCAACACAGTTGACCACCTGCTCCTTCTTGAAATGTTATGGTTTTCAGGACACCATTCTCTTCTGAGTTTCCTTCTATTTCACTGGCTATTCCTTCTCAGTCTTCCTTCCTAGAACCTCATCCTTATACTGTTGGTAAGGTACTGGAGTGCCCGCGAGCTCGGTCTCAGCCTCAGGGTGAGCACCTCCTCCCCAGGTGATGTCCTCCTCAACCATGGCTCTCCACACCACCTGCACACTGGTGACTCCCAAGGTGTATCTCCAGCTCTGGTCTTTATCTTGTATTCCAGACGACTGCATCAGTCTCATACTCAATATCTTCAGTTCAAGTTATCAAATTGGAGCTCTCAATTCCTAATCTAAACCACCTCCTCTCCTAATCATCCCCATCTCAGAAAATGGCCCCACAAATTACCCAGTTGCTCAGACCGCAAACAAACCTAGGATTTACTGTTGACTCCTCTCTTCCATCCTACTGCACATCAGTCCATCAGTATCAAGTCCTTTGTCAGTCCCTAAAACACACTAAGCCCCCGCTACAGCCTTTTCCTGCTTCCACTGCCATCTCCATGCTTCAGGCCACCACCAGCTTTCGCTTGCACCCTATACTAGCCAAGCAGCTGGTCTTCCTCCACCCTTCTTTCTCCACAACAGAATATTCTCCAAGAGCAGCCATAGTATTCTTTTTAAATTATAAATCAGATCACCTCGTGCCCCTGCTCAGTTCCCACCAAAGGCTTCCCACTGCACTTGGAATAAAATTCAAGGTCCTTATTGTAAGCTGCAAGTCCCCAGTGATCCAGCTACTGGCTTCCTGCCTTCGCCCTACCTTTCTCCCTCTTGACTGCTGCCCTGCAGCCACACCGACCTTCTTGCTGCATGTTAGCCAGCTTTGTCCTATTCCACCCCTTTCTGCAACGCTCACCACCTCCACCTCTACGCCCAGCTCAGGTCTCTGCTTAGATGTGACCCCTCACAGTGATCTTCCTGTTCTCCTGCCTTTTCTTCTTCCCAGCATTCGTCACCTTATGAAACCGTATCATTTATTAATCTGTTTACTCGTTATTTATCTGTCTTCCCTTCTGGAATATATGTTTAATAGAGGAAGGGAATCTTGCTTGGCTTCTTTATCACTGTGATACCAAACTCATGATGAGGCATTTTTAAAACATTGCTAGCCAAAGGGAAAAAGAAAGGAGGAAAGGAGAGATGGGGGGAGGGAAGGGGTGGGAAGGAAGTGTGTTCTTTGGTATCAGAGCATTGCCATGAATCCATCAAACCAGAATCTCCAGATGAATAGGAACAGCTTCATGTTACCAGTTTTGCAAAACTGCTATTATGAGCCTAAAGTCATACGTTTCCTGTCCTGTCCCATAATTCAGCACACCACCGGACTTAGCTCTCTGGAAATTAGATTGTGTGTTTGCCAAACCTGGATTCCCATCTAACAGGAGCATTCCTTGAATGGATTCAGGCTATCTGCTGCTAAAAATATCTGTTGTAGAGAGCAGACATGCTAATGAAATTGCCTTGACCACCCTGCAGCGTTTAAGAATGTGAATTCCTGGAGGTCAGAATGCACAACACACTATTTCCTGCAAAATAAACTTCAAATGAAGGTAAACTAAGTTCTCTCTTTTTATGAGATCCCATGCACAGCAGGTAGGTAACAGCACTGCCACTAGCATATTCATGGACCATATTCATGGAGACATTAAAGCATGTCACACTTGGGGAGAGCAGAGACAGCTGGGCATTAATCCACTTCCGTTCCTTGTTCACTTCACAGCTTTTACTGTCATCTTCAAACCAAGAACACTCCATAGCTTGTACGTGTGTACCAAAAAAGTCCCCATTTTCCAGCCCAGCACTCAACCTTATCTGTCTCTTCACTAGGAAGATCCTCCCCGTCTACCACTTAGACAGGCTGCTCTCCTCACACTTCTCTGCAGAAAATATACTTGTTACCTGCTTTAATATATTCATCAAGCTTTTCCCTCTGTTTTAGTCCATTAGTGCTGCTATAGCAAAATACCTTAGACTGGGTAATTTATAGCAATAGAAATTTATGGCTCACAGTTCTGGAAGCCAAGAAGTCCAAGATCAAGGTGTCAGCAGTTTCGGTGTCTGGTGAAGGCCTGTTCCTCATAGATGGTGACTTCTGTGTCCTCACATGGTGGACGGGGCAAACGAGCTCCCTCAGGCCTCTGTTATAAGGGCACTGATCCCCTCGTGACCAAGTCACCTTTCAAAAGCCCCACGTCTTGATACCATGACATCGCAGATTATGTTTCAACGTATGAGCTTTGGGGCGATGTGTTCAGACCATGCCACCCTCTCCTGGGTCTTTCTCTATCTTTGTCCCAGTTTGAAAGGCTACCCACTATAAAAAGTGGGGGTTTTTTCATAAATTTCTGTAATTATTATTTTATTTTCATAGTTTTTAAAAATTGCTACCCCTCTAATGGGTCCAACACCCTCCCCCCTTCTACTCAGGCCTAATCGACCTCCTCCACCTCTGGCCTCCCAGGGTCTTTCGTCTGTACCAAGCATCTCACCCATGACCACAGCCGGCCACGCGCTGTGGCCGACACTGCTCGCCCATGTGCTGATCTTCCAGAGCATCTGTGAGAAACTGGAGAGTGACCACTGTGTCCCAGCTCTTCCCCCAAAAGACCACGTACATAATAGATTACCTGTAAATCTTCTAATTGACGTCTACAGGTTACAGAATAGAAATTTGAGGTTGTCATTGTGATAATCACTAAAATCCTCATTATCGATAAAAATTTACTTACCATAACCAGACATTTAAGGTTTTCAAAAGAGACAGCATTGACCCATGTGGCCCATATCAATCCTCCTATAACTCGTGCTAATCAAATAAAAAATTGCCATTTAGAAATTGGTCTGAGCGAGAGAAATCCACTCCCAAATAGCAATACATTTCTGCAAATGTATACACAGAAGCTTCACTCTAGACTCATCAGTAATGTCTGAAAATTTGTTGTATCAACCTGGTTCCACCTGCACCTGCTCACACTTTGGACAAACTTGAGATAAGCATCTGGAAAGCGCTGGAGGAGAGGAGCAAGGCCAGAGCTGCTGAGCACAGAGAGGTGAGCCAGAAGCCTTGGGGGGCCGGGGAAAGCTGCCCACGAGGCAGGAGTCTTGAAGAATGAATAAGAATCTGTCAGGAGATGCCACAAATGGATGAACCTGGAGGACAACATGCTAAGTGAGATAAGCCAGACACAGAAAGACAAACACTGCACAATCTCACTTACATGTGGAATCTAAAAAGGTTGAACTCATAGAAGCAGAGAGTAGAACGGTGGCTACTGGGGGGGAAGGAGGAAATGGGAAGATGTTGGCTAACAGCACAAACTTGCAGTTATAAGATGAGGAAGTTCTGAGGATCTAATGCACAGGTGACTACAGTTACTTACAAATATGTTAATACTGTATACTTGAAATTTGCTGAGAGAGTAGATCTTCAGTGTTCTCACCACACACACAAAAATGGTAACTAGATGAGGTGATACATGTGTTAACTAGCTTGATTGTGATAATCATTTCGCAATGTGTATGGTTATCAAATCATCATATTGGGTACCTTAAATTTATACAATTTTAGTTGTCAATTATACCTTAATAATGCTGGAAAAATATGAATATCTAATAAAGAGTTTTTAAGAGTTAAAATAAAATGCTGTAACAGAGAACAGAAAAAATGTGTCTTTGTATGTGAGTAAAATAGCTTATTATTTTATTTTTAGATTTGAACAGCTGAATTATTTAGAAGTTAATAACTTTTGACTTCAGGTTTTGGGGAGGGGGTTATTTTTTTTATTTTATCATTACACAATGTAAACATTTTTTGTGGCCCTTGACCAATTTCTCCCTAACCCCACCTGTCCCACCTCTGGTGGCCTCAGTTCCATTCTCTTCCTTTGAGAGTTCAAGGAATTACTGTGATGATTGTATTTTTCTTTCTTTCTTTCTTTCTTTCTTTCTTCAGCTCCAACTTATGAGTGAGAACATGCAGTATTTCTCTTTCTGTTATAATTATTATATTTTTCTCACACATATTATTTGTTCAACTAGCCTAGCTATTAATTACTACTAATTGCCTTAACTAGTCCTATTGTTGTTTTGGTTAAATGACAGCATTTCTGTAACAAAAGTAAATAATACAGAATAACGTATAGATTCAAATAAGCACCTATTTTTTATAAAAATAAAATAAATAAAAGGAATCTGTCAGGAAGAGAGTTGAGAGGAAAGGGACTTGGGCAGAGATGAGAGGACTGGAATGGTGAGAGGGGACAGTGTGGGAAAGTACTGGGAGTACCACTTGCCTGGAGTGTGGGGTACCTGTTCCAGAACACCCACAAGCAAAGCTGCAGGGGACTGGTAGGGTGAGTCTGTTGGGGAGAAATATAATAACTTTAAGTGCCATACTAAGGATTTAAGGAATCTGGACTTTACAGGGTATCAGAGAACTCATGGAGATTTTAAGGGTTTTCAATTTTAAATAACTTCCCTTGGCAGCAGGTTGGACAATGGACTTGTTTTCTTCTGCTTGGACAGTTGTAATGCATTGCCTTCCACTGGGTGGCTTATCGACAACAGAAGCTTACTTCTCACAGTTCTGGAGGTGGGGAAGTCCAAGATGAAGGCACCAGCAGATTCGGTGTCTGGTGTGGGCTACTTCATGATTCATGGATGACCGTCTTCTTACTGTATCCTCACGTGGTAGAAGGGGAAGGTCTCTGGTCTCTTCAGCCCCTTATAAAGTCACTAAATCCCTGTAAGGAGCCCTCATGACCTAATCACCTCCCAAAGTTCACACCTCCTGGTACCATCAACTTGGGGGTTAGCATTTCTTTTTTGGGGGGGGTGTTAGGATTTCAACATATGAATTTGTGGGGGACAAAAACATTTAGACCACTGCAAAGGAAGAAGTTGGTGGGGGAAACCTGCTGGACTGGACAGGTGCAGTAGTCAGCGCAAGGTGAGGAGCTGAACAGAGTGATAACGGGATGACGAGCAGGAAGTCAGATTTGAGGAACCGTCTAAGAGGAATCAGCCAGTGAGTGCTGTGAATTATCTTCCAGAAGAATCTTTCTGTGACTCATGAGATGTGGAGGCTGAGGGAGGCAAATGAATAGGGATGACGCTGAGGTTTCTGGCTGGAGAGACTGCACAGGTGGTGACAGCATTATTCAAGATGGGAGAGGGGGGCAGGAGGAAGACCAGTTGGCGTGGGGAGGAGCACAGGGCACTCAGATTGGGATACATCGAATTGGAGGTGCCTGGGGAACCTCAGGAGCAGAGGACAGGGAGAAGTCACAATCGGAGACATAAATTTTAGTCAAAGCCACAGAACTGACGACATTATCCAAGAAGAACGTGCAGAGCAGGAAGAGAAAGGGCTCGGTGTTTCAAGAAATTTGGCAACCTAGGAAGGAGAGAGTATCCTGAGATTTTAGATTTAAAGAGACGCAGACACATTTGTTGGCTACGAGGAAGACGGTAAAGGAGAGGGAGCAACGGAACATTCCAGAAAGAGGGCTATCCCTGTGAGTGTAGGGAGGAAGTGAAGGTAGCTGATGAAGCTGCAGTGACTCAAGGGTGCTGCCCAGGTAGCAGAGGGCTCAGCCTCGGAGGCGAGGAGACCCTCTGCTTTCTCAGACAAAAGGGAGAGAGGGGTTAACAAGGAATGGCGTGCCAAGCCAGGTTTGAAGGAAGGGACACTGAGCGGTTATCCTAGTGGTCTCCGTGTCTTCTGTAAACAGGGAGGTGAGGGGAGCTGTTCAGAGAGCACTCAGGGGTGGAGCAAGGGTAATACCCTTGCGGGAACTGGAGAGATTTTGGAATAGCAGCCCCAAAGCAGGTGCAAGGAAGCCCGCTGGGAAGCGGAGGTGAAGGAGGTGTCCCCACAGGGGCAGGGACCCACCCTGTGCAGGCAGGATTCTGGCTACTGCAGGAGTTGCTGCACCCAGGAAAGGTTAGCAACGTTGTTAGCCTTCTTGGTGTTTTATTGCTTCATCACTAAGAACCTTGGAGCTACTTGGGAAAGGACCATAAGATGACGGCGACAGTGACAACGATGATTGATGGTGACCCTGCCTGTGTGCCCTCTCACTGCTTCTTCCTCCTCTGCTGCTGTAAACAAGAATGATGACAGCTGTGACGTGCACCGCGTGGGAGGGACAGCTCGTCCTCGCCCACCTTCCTGCCATCACCTCACGTCTCCGCTGTTTCCTCCTCTACTTGGCTGCCACACCCAGTTCTCACCAATTTGGGGGAAAGGCTGCGGGCACCCCACTGACTATCACCAGGAAGAGATGAACTCAGAACTTTATGTTTTGTTTTTGTTTGCTTGTTTTGGCGGCTGGTGGATACGTGGATCCGAACCCTTGACCTTGGTGTTACAAGGCTGCACTCTCTCTAACCAACGGAGCTAACTGGCCAGGCCCGTAGTTTTGTTTTGAATAGTTAACATTCACCTATCACAGACCTGGGGCCAGGTACTGTTGTACACACTGTGTGTATTAACTCACTGATTCCTTACATGGGGTTACAACAACCCCATGAGATGAGGCAGCATCGCTCCCATGAAAGAGATACTGCTCACATCATGCCTATTTTATAGATGGGAAAACTGAGGCACAGAGTTTTACCTAAGGTTACACAGCATAGGTTGTAAGTAGCAGGTTTCAAATCTAGACTGCCTGGCTTCAGCCTCTGCCTTCCTGTAAAAGAGTTAAATGTGGGGAAGGCTTAGATTTACTTTTAGAAGCGACCTAGATATAATCTATCCCAGCCTCCCACATCAAGCAGAAATCATTCTACAGCTTGGACAGTTCAGGATTTGACAGGCTGCCCGTTTCATGACTGTGTAGCTCTAACTGGAACAAAACCTGCTCTCTGTCCTTTGGGAAGCCCACGGACAATATAGCTATGAAGATTGTGAGTCTCACAATCCTCCTGACATATGCAACTCTTTACCCACTCCCAAACAGCAAAAGAAGGGCCATTTCCTAAGCTGAGTAGAAATAAATAAAAATTAAAATTAAAAAAGCATGAACCTAGAGTATGGTGCTATACATCTGGCCTCAGTGGGGTACTGAGAAAGGGCACCTCTGTGGCTCTTAGATGTGCTAGCACTTCCTGAGCCACAGAGCATTTGCCTGCCTTAAACCACCCGGAGGGATGACCTGCTACACTTGACCCTTGGGACATTCTAAGGTCAAATCAGAAAATGTCTATCGTTCAACGTTTGTTTAGGTTGAGAAATGGATACAAAAAATAGACTTTACCCTCCAAAGCCCAACTCTTCAAGCAATAATTCATAATTTGCTTCTGAAAGTGCAGGGTGACTCTGGAAACAGTTTCCTCGTCCCCTATTAATTAAGTGTCCATCTCCTATGTCTGGCTCTCCTGGGGGCCAGTACACTGACTTACCGCGCCTTTCCAAGCTCAGCCTTTTGTCAGCTCTCCTTAGGTCCCTTGCAGAAGCTCAGTGGGTCTGTCCCCATTTCTCTCTCCCACCATATGGGCTGCACTCACCCAAGGAGGCAGAGGGCATTTGGTCAGACGGCCAGCAGTAGAGTGTCTCAGGAGGGAAGGCCCAGGCTGCCAGCTAAGCCACCAGACTCCACTGGCCTGGGGACAGCAACCCGGCATGACTGTCCAGCAACCCTTTCAAGAGCCTGTGAGTCAAGGCAGTAGCCATCAGCATTCTGTGGCTTCGTACTCCTGGGTGTGTGTGCAGGGAAAGAGCACAAACAAGCAGAGACAGGACTGAAAACTTGGGACTATAAATAAAAAAGAAAACTTGAGCCAAATCTTTTCAAGCTGAAGGAAATATACATGGAATAAGTTATTGGAATAAGCAGCTAAAAAGCAAAGGGCATAAATGACTTCAACAGACATCTGCTTTGTGTGCTAGAAGAGGAAAGAGCCAAAGAGAAATTGGATAAGAAAGAAATAAATAGGAGTGTTTCTACTTCTTCCTATAATTCATTCATTCATTAATTCAACAAAAATTTTGGTGCATACTCGGTAAGTACAAGACACTGCGCTAGGTTCCAAGGATTAAAAAAATGAATAAAATGTGGTCCCTGCTCTGACATTTTTCATAGACCAGTGTCTTAATTGCCTGAAGTTTTTGTGGTTTTAGGGTTCTATTAAAATTTTCTCCCAATAAGTGTTTAAGCATCTCAAGACATGGAGAATTTCGGTAATAAAACTAATTAATTACCATCTCTTTTGTGCTTTGATGCATTTTTTGCAAACCAAGGCCTCTTCTACTCTAGGATGAAAAAGATACAAAAAGGTAATAATAGTGGGAAATTCTTTTGTTGGTCACATGCAGTGGGACCTAGGTTTTCTCAATATAGGGAAAACAGCCCAGGCTTTGCAGCCAGGAAAGATCTAGGCTTGGCCACTTACTGGCCATGAAACCTTAGTCAATGTATAATTTTTTTAATTTAAAGGTTTGACTATTGGGAAATAATTCTCCATGGGCCTCATGACTTTCTGTGTATTTTACCAGTAAGGCACTTTGTTCCAGACTGTCTTTGCAAAGATATTTATATAATGAACAGTCTTAGAAGACAGAGATACTATCTCACTCTGGAGGAAAGGGAAGTCAAGCATACTGGATATTATAAGATTCAGGTTCCCTATGTTTTGTATAATGGGGCCCACTGAATGTATAGGCATCCACTTGGGTCTATCTACATCACCTCTGTGGGACTTGAGGGACAAGGGGACCTGGCACAAATGTACTGATGCCCATGCTGCTTGCTGTGTACCATTCATCACAGAGTCCTTTGTCTCTGACCCAGAAGTCTCGTGTCTTCTGCCAGCATCCATGAAACTATGGCAAGCTGACTTGTTAGTTTGCAAGTAAAGTAAATCTCAGCCCTTCATAGTTCTTTACACCAACTCTCACATAAACCTACAGGGAACAGGTTTCAAAGATTTATTTAATTCTTTAATGAGAGAACCAGTAAGATGATAAATGTCATTCTATGAGCATTTGAAAATGGGCATTTATTTACCCAATCAGGAAAGAAAAGCTGAAATGAGTTTGTCAAATTACATATAAAACTTGGTAATGTCTTACTGGCCAATAAAATGATAACCTTTGAAATTTTCTTTTACAGTCAAAAGAAATAATAATTTGCATCTCTACAGGACAAAAATAATTTACAATGCAGCAACCTACAAATAAAAAAAATTGGACTCTGTAATTTCACAGAATCTAGGCCCTCATCATAAGAAAGAGTCAAACAAAGGTACTCTCCCTAGAGATTTAGGTAACCAGTGGGTGGGTGGGAGGTGGGGGTGTGGGAGCTGTTAGACAGCTCCCAGTGATACTGAAAAGATACCCAGGCAGTCACCCTTTTGCTTATTTCCAAGTTCCAAATTATTTTTTTCTGACCTCTTTAAACAATTTATCTAGGTTTTCTGGAACTCAGTTTCTTCATCTGTGAAATAGAGATAATAATATCCACCTTTAAGGGCTGTTGTATGGAGGAGAAACAGCACATACAAGGTGCCTATCACATCATAGGTATTAAATTAAAAATAGCTATTAGGAGAAGAAATCATGCAAAATCAGACTTCCCGAAATCTATCTTCCCCAGCCTGCCACAAATAATTTCTTACTTGTGCTCTGAGGTTAAAAAGAATGTGTGTTGTAACTTTGTAAAGCTGGTTGGGGGAAGTGAGGTAGCAAGGAGTGGCTCACTTCATTTATATAAAGATATAGGCTGGGGCTGTCCGGTTAGCTTGCTCGATTAGAGTGAGGTGTTGTAACACCAAGGTCAAGAGCTCTAGTCTGGCTTGAAAAGGCAGGCCATCCCCATCCATGGCTTAGAGCACTATTTTAAGGGGTTCCAAAGTATATGGTCACTAGACAATTGGAGCCAGAAGACAGCAGGTATGAATTTCTACATTTGGTAGGATAACCTGTACTTTTGGCAACTTGAAGAAAATTCATGCAGGAGGGAAAAGAGCAAAGGTTACTGTCCTCAGAAAGTCTGCCACAGCTTGGTTAATAGGAACTTGTCCAAATTCAGCCAAAAAAGTAAACCTCAACTAGCCAATCCTGCACACTAAAAGAACAGGATTCTGCTTGTACCTCCTTTAGTGCCCTGCCACTAGAGGGGACAGTGGTCACAAGTGAGCTCCAAAAGCAATAGTCTTTAATTCCCTGGGTTTACCTTTCCCACCTCCCCTACCCAGCAGTCTGCCAAGATCTAGACCTTCTCCCATGCAGTAGCACAAGAAGACTTTATAACTCCCTCAGTTCTCAGCAGAAAGTCCCCACCCACACAGGAGAGCGCACCCCTGTTAGTAACCTAGTATTATTCCTTGTCTGATGAGGAATGTTTGTTTTTCCATTACAGTAACATGCATGGTTCCCATGGGTGCTAATGGGACTTCCCCACAGATGGATAAAAGAGAATAGCACCTTGAGTTTAGAAAGATAGAACCCTCTGCTGAACTCAGACGTTATCTCATTAATTGCCTTTATATCCCTATGAAGCGACCAGGGGCCAACTATTGTGGAGTCTGGTATCCAGATAAAGAAATTGAGAAACATGTCATTAGGTGTGACACAAAATTAGGTGTTTAACAAAGGGAATTGAGTTGAAATCCCCTGCCCTCCAAGAATTTAGAGCTGTGTTGTCCAATATGGTAACCACTTGCCACATGCAGCTATTGAGCACTGAAAATGTGGTTAATCCAAATGAGATACACTACAAGGATAAAGCACACATCAGACTTTGAAGGTTTGGTGCAGAAAAGTAAAATATTTCATTAATAATTTTTATATTCATTACATGTTAAAATGCAATACTATTTTTAATATATTGGTTTAAATAGATTGTTAAAATTAATCTCATTTTTTCTCTTTATTTTTTTATGTAGCTACCAAAAACTGGCCCATTTGTAGCTTGCATTATATTTTTGTTGGGCAGAGCTGACTTAGAGTCCAGCGGACTCAAAAAAAAAAGTGTAACCAAAGGCCCTGAATCCTAGTCCTGCCTCTACCGCTAACCAACTAGCAAGCAATGTGACAATGGTTAAATCACTCTTTTTGTTTCTATGTGTTTTGATTTCCTTCTTAAGAAAACTAAAGTTTTGGGCGATTGATTCCAAGGATCCCTTCCAGTTCTGATAACTAATAATCTTAAAATTACTCTGTGTTCTCACTTCTGGAGCCTGGCCAAATTCCAAAGAAGTTCTCAAATATTCACTTCTAGAACAAGATGAAGAGGTCTGTTCTTCTTTAGAGATCTGTATCTGTTCTATTCTGAGTGAACTCCAGATGAGAGGACTGCTGGGCATTTTAGGCGAATGTTAGACTAACTTTCAGGGATGCAAATACATCTGAGAAATGCAAGAAAGTCTGGTACATGACATTCTATAATTCAATAGTCAAGCTGTGTATCAGTCAGGACAGATAGGATTATGCTGCATAATAAGTAACCCCAAAATCTCCATGGACAGCTAAGAAAAGATTTATTTCTTGTTAATTTTTACTCATAGGAGGGGTTTGTTTATTTGTTTGTTTATTTGTTTCCACACTGTAACTACTCAGGAATTCAGGCCCATGAAGAAATCACTATCTTAAACACTGCCAGTAGCTATTCCTGAGGAAAAGCAAACACCAGAAGGTCTCACATAGGTGATTAAATGACCCATCTCAGAAGCTGCTCAGGTCACTTTCACTCCATCTCATTAGCCAGAATTGGTCACATGGCCCTATCCAACTGCAAGGGAGCTGGGATGTGCTACCCTACCATGTGCCCAAAAGGTGGAGAGCCAGAAATACCTGATGCACAGACCTATAACGATCACCGGCCCCACAACTGATCCTAAATGTGTCAGTGTCTGTAAGTGTGACCCAGGATGATATGTAGCCCCAGGCCCATAGAGACCCCTTAAGCCACAATCAGATACGTGAACAGTATGAGGCCATAGTCTAGGTCAGAGGAAGATTGGGAAGCTGAAATACAAAGCAAACACCTAGTCATCTTATTTCAACTTTTTGTATCAAAAAGGGATTTCCCACCAATCATCATTCGTTTTTTTATTTCCCAGGCGTTTGTGTTCTGTAAGGTATCTGGGAAAGATAGCCAGTGACTGTGTCCATGCTTCCCATTTCTGACTATCAGTTAGTTCCTGTTATGTAGAACCATCCTCCAAAACTGAAAACTGTGGTTTCACGGGTTCCTTTACCCAGGTATTAACAGCCTCACTGATCTATATTCAAGCAACCTTAAACAATTATCACCACCATCAAAACCAACCAAAAAACCCCTTCCAGGGTTGTGCTAATCTCCCAGAAAGTATTCAGGGGCAACCCTGAGCTGCATCCTTAGATGTCCTCTCTGAGGAAGGCTCTTCTCCAACCAAATCGCTGTACTCTGTACAAATGCACACCAAGTGCCTACCCCTCTATCTGCCCCGAGGGGCACAGATCTCTCCAGTGGCCTCCACTGGGAATGGCACAGCACTGGGTATTATAGGCTGGACACTGGGCTTTTTCATTCAGCTCACCTATACCATACGGACCCTTCTGTACACTCCAGGCATATACACAAACAAATGCAGCAAGATTACCAATTAAAAATACTGAATGGCTCGACACAGCACATAATATTAGATGGATATCTCTCCTCTGCAAAGGTAAGGGACAGCCAATGATAAGTGACCTTAATGTATTCTGAGCCTGACACTGCTTGGGACACCACCTCTTGCTTCCTGGGTTACACAGTGCTTTGGTTTAAACAGAACCCCAGCGTGTACCCTGAGCCCTGAGTTTCCACAGCCATCTATCCATGGCTGCTGCTCCCTCATGACCAGTCCTCATATCCAGACTGTGCTTCCCAGAATCACTTCCTCAGCCCTCTTGGGAGTGGCCCACTTTGCTGTCAAGTAGCAGCTGCAGAACAATTCTGTCGCTGTTCATATGGCTGGTGGAAAATGCTAGGTCAAAGGCACTTCTAAAAACAAACATGATGCTTTGCTCCCCAGAAAAACTCGGGCTATCATGAGGCACAATTTTTTATTACCTCCATGTCTCAGATAAATTAAGTTGAGTCTTTAACTAAGAATAGAATAGAAGCTAACATTTCTGAGCCTTTAACCCATGCTAGGCAATGTGCTAAGCACTTCAAATGCATTAGCACATTTAATCCACTCGGCACCTGGAACAAGTAAGTGCAAAGGATTGGTTGCTTCATACAAGTCAGATATTTTAATCAGTCTTCTATCACTGGCAAACAGCCTCTAAACTTTCAAAACCCAATTCAGGCATCACCTCTTTCTTTGGCAGCAATCAAATGGGTTCCAAAAGAGAATCCAGAAATTGAACTAAAGAACGGTGTTCTTCCATAAGCCATGGCAGTACTTTACTAATACTCCTCTTGAAGCATTGCAGTTATCTGCTTCCCAAATCAGAAGGACAATGTCTCAAGAGAAAGGACTCTAATGATTCTGGTCTTTCAAAGATCCAGCAAAATGCTCGATGTAGCAGGTGATCAGTAATATGTATGCTGGGTTCATGAAAAGCACGAATAAAAGCTTTAAAAGTTGCAGAATTTCTGGCACAAAGTAAATTACAGAATTTCCAGATTAGGGACTTTTAGCCTTAGGTCCCTCTCTTCAATCCAGTTGGGTTCTTGGACTGGCATCAGGAGGTCTTCAGGAAACCCTAGAACTTACATGCCCAATTTTGTAAGCAAATGCATCTGTGAGTTTTTATTTATAGAATCTTCAGAGCTTCAAATTACATACTTCCTGGAACGGTCCTGGCTTGCTTCTATTGTAGTTTAATTAATTTTTAAAATTGTTGTTAGTATCTCTTTTCACTCTCAAAAGGATTCCAGTTTGTATGAGATTAAAATCCATTGAATAAAATTTAATCTGCCTGTCTACCTCACAGCCATGTGAACTCAGGACTCCTAAACCGAGAAGAAAGGCTTGCCTGGCCTATTCCTGCATTCTCTTGTGCAGCCAACACAGCAGCCTCTGCTTTGTACAGAGGTTGGGGCAAGGTAGGTCTAGGTTTCAGCTAGGTAGTAGGGGCCTCACTTGGTTTCTCACCCAAAGCTTCAGACCCCAGACTCCAGCTGCACCCTTGACACTTGTGGGCCATTGAGTATAAGCAAAACCAGACCAGCAAAAGAACCAACAACATTCCTGGGAACAACTGGAAATACATGTCCTGCTGACAGAGCATCAGTAGAAACCAACACAGTAGCACATTCTTGTAACAGAGGTGACCTCAGGCTTTTCTTGGTGGATACTTGCATAATAGATGATGAAAACACAATTTGCTGACAAAGAGAGTGGGGACTGGTGTGGACCAGTGTTTGCCTCTCCTGTGAGAGGGGGGCTATTGGCTGTTACAATTAACTTGGAAATTGTTTACTGATTAACCCCTTAATAAAGATTGATTCATGGGAGAAGTTACTATTTTGAGGTACCATGATCAAGTTTTCTGAATCAAAAACTGGAACTTGCACTAAGAAGCATTCACGGGAGAAAGTTGGGACTGTCTGTCTCAGATCACCAAGAACATAGAATGTCCGAGAGTAATGCATAGAAAAATCAAACATGTATTAAGTCATTAGCTCATTTGTACTATGTGAAAGGTGCTAAAAGGAAAACATAACAAGCAAAATTAAATTCAAATAGAGTCCCTACCACTTGAAAGTGCAAAGTGGCTGGGGAAGATGGGGCACAGAGGTCATAAAACAAATAGCCCAGGTGAAGGGTACTGAAAGAACTCGTTCTAGAGCTCAAACTACGGGAAGATCAATGGATATCGAAATATTCATGGAAGGGAAATATTCATGGAAGGGATTATGGAATGCGGGGAATCTTTGAAAATGAGCACAATTTGCACAGGTAGAGAAAAGGGGGGAGAAAAGGAAAAATGACAGCAAACGAAGGGTACTGCAGGGTTACCCCCTTGGCATGACTTAGCCACAGCGCCTGGATTCTATAGCAGCTAGAGGTGCTGTAGAGGCTGGCAGGGTAGCTCAGTTATTAGAGCACGGTGGTGGTATAACTGCAGCACCCCATACCAGCCAGCTGCCAAAAAAATCAACAAATAAATAAGTAAGTGTGCTGTAGGTTCACCCAAGCACAGGGGAAAATGAGGAAAGGTATTTTTCCCATTGTCGGAACAGGTCAAAACAACCCAATTGCCCTCTGCCCGAAGCAGGGAAATTAGGCTCATCGTCTGCCTATGTTTCCCAAGGCTCTGAGTAGCTCATCTGTCAAGATCCTAAACTCCTCCAACAGGTCTTGGGGTATGTGATTCATGTTATTTCTGATTCACTCAGGGATGATGTCTATTGTTTCTCCTTCTCCCGTGGTATTTAGTCCCTTTACAACACACTTGAAAAGTTTTCTTCTTTGGAGCCTACGAGAGAGTGACACATTCTTACACTGCAGGTTCAAGTGAAGAATAAAGTCTTCGTTCATTGCTGCGATCTGTCTTTTCAGGCAGGAGGCTACTGCAGGGCTTACTGTTCGGTGATTCGGTGTTTTATGTTACTCTTCTGTATGCTGAGACTTGACATCTTTTAGAACACAAAGAGACGTGCCAGAAAAGGTCTGTTTCAGTAGTTCATATTCACACTAAAAGAATCTGGTCCGTTTTGTGGGTTCCTTGATCTCATTTTTCTTTTTAGGTGAAGGCTATTGACCCTGAAGATAACAATTTATTGGTGGATCTTGAAACCTCCTCATCTGATGGTTTTTCCAAAGAAAGTACTGCTATTATACTCTAAAGAGTGACATTTGGGATCAAAAGTATCTTTTATAAGAAAAACATTGAGACCTATTTTGTGGCATATAGAAAAGAAAGCCAATTGGAGAGATGAAACAAAAAGGAACACATTTCCGTGAGAAGGTCAGGTGGTAACTTTTGAAGAGTGTTGAAATCAGATGAGATTCTGGAAGATCAGATCAAAATGCAGTATGGGTGTTAACAGATGATGACATTCATTCAGGTACCCATATTGGCTGGCCACCAAAAAAAGGATGACATTCTTCAAATTTTATTTTATTTATTTATTTTTTGCAGCTGGCCAGAAACAGGGATCTGAACCCGTGACCTTGGTGTTACAATACCATGCTCTAACTAACTGAGCTAACCAACCAGCCCTCTGCAAATTTTAGATCACTTAATTTGACATCATTCACTGGCAAAATTGCAGAAGAGTAAATACAGAGAGGGAAATATTTGTGAATACAATAAAAAAACTGATAAGATCACAAGTCAGTAAGCGTTCACTAACAACATGCAAGAGAGGACTAAATTCATTTCCTTTTCACCTAAGATTACCAGCCTAAAGATATTTTCAGAATCAATCTCTTGACTTGTTAAAAGTTTTTACTAAAATCTCTTTTAACCTTGTGGTGTTGATGGAGAAATTATAAATTGGATGATGATATGGTTCTAGCTGATCAAACTTAGTTGCACAAGTTATCCAAGAATACCTACTTCCTGTTACTCTTGGAGGTACATGAGACCCCTTCAGCCTTCCTGTTGGCTCGGGACTACTGCCCTGCCTCAATTTCTTCTTGGTTCAACTCTTGTCCACATTATTTCTGCTGCCCCTTTCACAGACACTCTCACCTCATGAGCTAAACTTGACATAAATATGCCTCCACTACTCTAAGCCTGAGGACCCAGGGTGTTGATAACTATGACCCTATTATAATAATGGGACAGAATACTGCACTGACGATGTGAAATGCTGATTAATTTTAGCAATACATTATTTAAACATATTCTAGGAGGGTACTTCAAAAAATTTATGGAAAGATTCATAGTGTCTTTTAATTCTATTTTGTCATGAACATTTTGAAGTACCCTCATATTTATCAGAGATGGCAGTAGCGTTTTCCTTATATAGCTATCATTCTCAAGAAGCCTGGCACATGCTAGATACTCAGTGAACAGTTGTCGAATGAACAGACAATTGGTATGTTGCTTATGCTACTATAGTTCTTTGCCTAAGTAGATTTTTTCAAGTATCTGAATCAAGAGGATTCTTGCCCTAAAAGAAATCCAAAGAGAACTTCTGTGTGAAGATTCTTGAGGGGTTGAACTCCTATTATATTTAGCTTTAATGGGAAGTGTGTATAGAAACCCTAAGAGATGCTCTGGAAATCTCTAAGGGTATGCATTCTAAATTCAACAGCTCCCAAATCATTTTGCTGATGTGATGTTAAAAGGCAACATTTTTATTAACTTATGAAGTGCTATATTACCAATTCTAGGCAATAAGGAAGTTTACAAGGGCAGTCAGGATCTGAACAAAGAATAAATATGAAGATAGTCACTCTGCAATTAGCAATGCTGTCAGTACACTGTTGGGTACAAAATGGATTGGGTGGATGGCCCAGCGTGGGACATCGGAAATCAAGTGACCCAATATAATGCAGATGTCAGGAATACAAAAGCGACACATGATCCTGACAGAAAATAATTGCTACTTATTTGCATATAATTTCTTATATGTTTTATAAGCTAATTGAGGTCAAAATGAACATAAATTCCCTACAGTCCATGTATTTTCATCTTATGCATCCCCAGCTCCCTCCAGCCTCTGCTGAAGGAGGTCAGCCTAACCCACTCAGAAAAAGGGGAAAAAAATCCCACCTTCTTGGCCCAACCTAAGCCAGTGGCAGTCTAGGTTTTCATCCTGCAGCACTGCTAAGTGTCTCTCAGTCCAACACGTCTGACCTCACCTTCATCTTAACACCTTCTTGAAATTAAAGTGCTGGGCAAAGTATTAACACTCAAACAGATGATCTCTTTTACTCCTCATGGCAAGTCTCATGTTGCAGATGATGAATCTGAAATACAGAGAGGTTTAGTAACTAGGCAAAGTCACCCGGCTGGTAACAGGAATTCAAGCCCAAGCATCTGACTACAAAGCCTATGCTTTTAATTAAGCCCTGTACTCTATTAAATCTCACTCCTCCATAAATCAAAAAAACCTAAAGCCCACCGTAATTGAATGGCTATCAAAAACCTGAACATCTAGCTGCCTCTAAGCATCCCACTTGACCGTGAAGACTCCAAGAGATGGTAGAGAGACAAAAGGCCAGCTCATTCATACTCCCTTCACTGCCACCAATCCCAACAGGCTACTTGGGCCTTGGAACCTTGAGTCTCAGGCTGCCCCATTTTCCCTGAGTCTATAACTTCCAACATGAGAAGCAGAACTCTAGGTATTCCAAGCCTTGGCTGACATATTTCTTCTACAGCTTACAAGCCCATAAGTGCAGAGACTTAGAAAGTAAGCCTAATTTTGACACTGAGATGGAAGGTAACCTCAAAGGAGTCCACACTTTCCTCTCTCCTTAGCCAGGAAGCAGAAGCAGTATTCACCAGTTTCCACGCTGGAGAAATTTTGATTGGAAAATGATTGAAAGATACTTTTTCTATCAGGAAAAAAAAAAAAAAAAAGACAAGGTGAGGACCAATATGTATAATAGATTCCTATTATAAAGAGGAGAATACAAATCTATAATATGCATGTGCATAAATTAACTAATATGAATGACCATGATGGAGAGACAAGGCCGGATAAGATGAGGATGGACTGAAAGAGACTTTTTACTGAATAACATTTTGCGTATTTTGATTTTTGACCCATGTGAAAATCAAATATGTTGATTTTTAAATTAAAATATTACCAACAGAGTGTTAACTTTGCCTTGAAACTGACAAACCAAAAGGCCAAAAGATAGTCTATTTGTTTCTTAGGGCTGCTGTAACCAAGTACCACAAACTGTGTGACTTAACAACAACAGCAATTTACTCTCTTATAGTTCTGGAGGCTGGAAATCCACAACCAAAGTGTTGGCAGGGACATGCTACCTCTAAAACTCTGAGGAGAATTCTTTCTCACCTCTTTCTAACTTTTGGTAGTGGCCAGCGACCCTTGGTGCTTTGTGGCTTGCAGCTACATCACTACAATCTGTGCCTATGTCATCTGTCACATGGCATTCTCCCTGCCTGTGTCTGTGTCCAAATTTCCCTCTTCCTTTAAGAACACCAGTCACATTGCATTAAAGTCCCACTCTCCCCCAGTATGAACACAAGTAATCACATCTGCAATGACCCTATTTCCAAATCAAGTCACATTCTGAGGTACTGGGAGTTAGAACTTTAACATATCTTTTTGGGGAACACCATCTAACCCATAACAGATAAGGTAGGAAATAATTTCATGTTTCCTTTCATTCTGTTTCTTTTTGTTTCATGCCATGTGCAAAAAAAAATAAAATAAAATAACTTTTAAATTTAAAACGACTCCTCATCACGAACAAATTAGTGCATGGCTGGAAGAGACACATTCTGCATTCAGGCTGCATTCTGAAACCTCACCATGTGAGAATGCTGTCTGCACGGTGTGTGCTTGCTTTGGGGTTGGGTTTGGCTTGTTTGTTTGTTTCCAAGCATGCTAAAGGAAAAGTAAAAAATCCGTGCAAGGGAAGTGTATGCGTGTTTATACCAGCCCTCAGCAGCCCCAATCTCTTCATAATGTTGGCACAGTCTTAGTGGGATGCCACCGGCCAAGAGTCACTTCAACACAACTGGCCCAAAGCATCCTTCATTGTGGGCTTGTGTTCCCTCCTGTAAATACAGGAAGGGGAAAATATGTATCACCCAAAATCCCAGTCCCCTGCATTTATTAATTATGCAATAAAACCTAATGGCTCCATCATTAATTCAGATGACACACGTTCACCTAGAAAGCCGTGAGAAATTTCAGCTGCAAAAAGGCCATTGTCCGAGCAGCAGCTGATATGTCAACTGCGATATCCTGGAGGAGTTCGTTTGTCAAAATGAAAAAGCAGTTAAATTGTGTGTTGGCAACAATTCAGAGTTGTAGGGAATTTCGGGGAAGTAGGAAGGCTAACTATAAACACACTCTGCTCATAGAAAACCCTACATGGAAACTTAGCATAAAGTCTTCCCTTACAAAAAAATTCAACACCTGACGGGTTTTTATTGTCTTCTTTTTTAAACAAATGTATTTATTTTTTAATTGACATGTATTGATTGTACACATTTATGGGGTACGGAGTTATATTTCAATACATGTATGCAAAGCGTGATGATCAAATCAAAGTAATTAGCATATCCATCCTCGAAAAAATGTATCATTTCTTTGTGATGAGAGCATTTGAGCTCCTGTCTTCTAGCCATTTAAAACATACAATAAATTATTGTTAATTGTAGATGCCTAATACTACTATAGACCTCTAGAATGTATTTTTTTTAAGTAGATGTAAGTTGGTATCCATTAACCAACCTCCTCCCTATCTTCCCATCCCCCTACGCTTGAGTTTCTTTAAAAGATTTCCTACCCAATTGAAAAATTAGAGCCAACTTTCACATACAAAGAAAACAGGTTCAGTCACCTATTTTCAAGAACACATCTTCTCTCTAAATGTACCCATTTCTAAATCCCATTTGATTATTGTCTTCTGTTTAACCTATTTCATACCAAGAGATCTAAATTTTCACAAAATGTATCTGATTAACCTAACATTCTGTTTGGTTACTATTACATGCAAGGCCCTCTGCCAATCACTATGGAGAACACAGACATAAATAAAGCATAGGCCCTGTCCTCAGTAACTGATAAAGGAAAACAGACATAAGCAACTAACTAAACAAAATAGAATGAAGGTATGCCTCATACTTTATTAAACGGGGCCTCATTATACCTGAAGCATGAAAAGCATTACAGTTATTAACTTTATGATAAAGATCAAAGATGTTCAATAAATAAGAATGATAATTGTAGGTTCATGGCAAGGGGTTTTAAATAAAATTAAAGCAAGGTTAAATAAAGTTACAAGAAATATAGCATAAAAAGTCAGAAGAGACAATTGCTTCTGACTGGGGCGATTAGAGATGCTTTATGAGATGAATTTGCAAGTTGAGATTTAAGGACAAGAAAATTGCTTCACTGTCTGAAAGGAATGGCATTCTAGGCTGAGTAAAGGCCAGGATAAGTCCTATATGTTTCTGATAGTCTCAAGGCAGGGCAGGAAGACTGGAGCAGCCAAGGCATGGGGAGTTTGGAGGCATTTGATGGAAGAAATGTCCAGAAGAGCAGTTTAGGGTGGAGTCAGGGAACACCTTCCCTCCCAGGATGAGAGGTTTGGAAGTTGATCTTTATGAAAGGGAAGCATTAACCCAGGGAGGCAGAGGGACTGGAGAGAAGAAAAACTGGATATGAGGACCTCAGAAGGGAAGTCTTGGTCTTAGCTCATTCTCAGCCTATTTGTGAAAACACCCTGCACTCTGCAATTTTTATAGTAGCCTTTATTTCATCTAATTCACCCACCATCCCTACAAGATATATATGTATGTATATATGTATATATGTGTATGCATACACACACACACACACACACACACACACACACAAGGGTACTTCAAAAAGTTCATGGAAAAACAGAATTAAAAGATACAATTTTGGGGAGGGGAGTTAGGGAATAACTGGGTAAGGGATGTAATGATGAACATGCTAATAATATTGATTTGATCATCACATACTGTACACAAATACTGATGGTCAACTCTGTACCCCATAAATATGTATAATCAATTATGTTTCAATTCAAAAAATAAATTAAAAAATAAAAGATAAAACAAATCTTTCCATGAACTTTTTGAAGCATCCTCATATATAATGCCCATTTTACAGATGAGGAAACATAAGTGCATTCATAGTAAGTGGCTTGCCCACAGCTAGAAGCTGCCAGTTCTTCAGCCTCCAAATCCACTCCTCTTTGTACTAAACCACAGCCAACTCCAAGGATATCTATCTTTATTTTACAATGGGGTTATTTACTTGAAGATACCTGATGTTGTAGATAAAAAGACAGAAATACTTGGGAGTTTAAAAACTACTTTTTCTTTAAACAAAATTGCCTCTTTCGCACACACACCAAAAACTTTCACGCCAAGATTTAGAGTGAAGCAAATGCTAGCAGTCAACTTTTAAACTTTTGAAAATGGTGTCATTAAAGGAATAACAGCCACAATAACAAGACTACAATAAAACAGTCAATACTAATATGGTGTGAATGAGAATTGTTTGTCACATTCACTTAGGAATGTGGGTCAACCTTCCCATGCTTCCCCTACAGCCTGTCTGAAGCAGTAACAAATGGCTTTTGTGTCTCTGTCTATGTGACTATGGTATGTAACTGGACAAGCAGCCACTTCACACAAGAAGGGTTTACACATAAAGGTTTATATCTACCATATTCCTGGCTGGAGCCTTCTGACCCAGATGGACTGAAACACTATTCAAGAAGCACAGTGGGTTGTTCTTTTCTTTCTCTCTCTCGTTGGCTCTGTTTTGGGAAGTCACTAACTCCAGCCAACTAGGCTTTGTCCTTTGTTGGCAGTGAGTCCTAAGCCAGGTTTTTTGCTAGCACACTCTAATGTGTTCGTGGACTCCTTAGGACTACCCAGGACGTCTTTGTGGGTGGTAGGGCTTTTTATTTTTTAAACTTTGGTGTGAGGGGGAACAGGAATTTCTATTATTCTTTGTAAATGAAGCCATTTCAGGTAAAGCTATTTTTGTGACCATTTTCATCCCCCCTTCCCCTTCGGGCCACTTTTTTTCCTCCCCTTTCAGGTTGTGCGATAATTATTATCATATCTGCTTTCTTGATTGTTAGAGCCTAACTATTAGTACATTCTCCAACTTGTCTTATGTTCTACTACTTAAATGTCTTTATAGAGTGAAAAATTCCTTCCAAAGCTGTCTCCAAAATCCCTTATCTTGGGCTCAGCAATTTCTTAGGTTAAGCTTTGGGCGAGCACAGAAGTGGTAATTACAATTAGCCCAAAGGATGAAAACTGCAAAACCAAAAGAATAAATTACATGCAACCTGGTGAAGGGATTTTATTGCTTTCTCTGTGTTTTAAAATTTGATATCTTAACCTCTGCATGAATGGAAGGACACAGGTTTGCAAATTCAACAATCATCTGTTTGTAATTAATAATATGGAAACTCATCTGTCTGAAAGCTCACCCTTCTAGAGGTGTCCACATTTTGTCTAGCACCTTTGTACTCAGGAATATTGAGGCAAAAATTTGGTTTTCCATGTTTCTCCACAGTTAACTAATTTCAAAGAGAACTAGTGGAATATTTGAAAATTTGCTTACTTATTTTATGAGGCCAGGGGGGAGGAGATGGTCTCTCTACATTAAGCCATGAATCAAGAGGATGTTTTATCAGTAAAACATTGACAAATTTTTGGACAAATCAGTGAAACCAATTACTGTTTTTTAACCAACTGGACAAGTCAGCCACAATAGCTAAACTAGTAGTCATAAACAGACTCAGCCTGAGTTAGTGAGTCAAGTTCTATCTAGCCCAGTGGTTACAGGAGAAAAAATAAATTCAACTTAAAATCTAACAAGAGAAATTACATACAAAAGAATGAGATTTTGTTGGGTAGGGTTGAGCTTGAAGAAAAACAAACTATTGTAATATCTGAAATTTTTTTATCCCCCAGGAGCCAAACTCTTGCCCCTTTGAAGACAATATCACCCTAGTTGAGAAGGCACACTCTAGCCTAATTCCAAATATGAAAATGATTAACTGATCCAGTTCTACTCTTGTATAAATCTTAATTGGAATTTACTTCATTGTTCTGTAATTGTATTTTTTATTCATCTTCCTCCCCACCATCCTGGAAACTTCTCACTAGGATATTTAATTTCTAGCAAAGAACTCAAAAGTGTTGAATAAATGAATGAACAGATGAGTGAGTGAAATATGAAGATTGATCACAATTAAAAAGCCAATATGTCCTTAACAGCTCAGCCTCCTTATTCCTTGACTAACTAACCTGAGTTTCAAACATTAAAGGCTTCTCCAGGTGTTGCCCCAGATAAGTGACTAAAGTGAAAATGCACTACAGGTTTTCAAACACCCACAAAGTCTTGCCCACTTTTTGGAGGATGACAGGTGCAGGAGGCAGTGACAGAGGCTTGATGTTTGTTTGATGTCTTTGTGATTATTTCTCTACCAGACACAGTAAGGTGTGGGAAGTAGTAATTATGTTGTCTCAAAGCAGCATTGCAAATTTACTCTCAGAAATGAACACTTAACCTTTCTCACTGTTGTGCCTGGACTGGCTGGGGAGAGTGATGATGGCCGACAGCAGGGCTAATGACCCAGCCAAGGCAGAACAGAACACCCTGCAATTAGAAGGGAGGATATACCTAAGGAAGACTGTGTGGGGGTGGACAGAGGCACCCAGACACCCACTCCTGTGGGACCCTGAGATCGCACAGGATGCAGGGAGACTCAGCAGGAAGAACCAAGTCTTCTCCAGTAGTATTTCCTCCACTAAACCAGCACAGTCTCTCTGCTTCATTTTCATCAGATCCATCACCACCCACGTCCCAAAACAACACTCAGGCACAGCTCAGTCGTTTTCAGCGATTGCTGCTGCAGAGTAGGTTATCGTAGGTACAAGCAATTACGGATAAGAAATAGCACATCATAATAGTAATAACAAAAACTGCAGTATACTCATGCATTTTAACATTTACTAAGTGTTTCACTCTGGTGCGCAGAAAGGAAAAAACAAAGGGACCGAAGGCGAGAAGAACCATGAACTTGCTACTCCCCTCCTCTTCTCCTGAGCATTGCCACCGGGATCCTTTTTCTGCGTAGATTTTGAAGAAGTTTTAAGTCTGCAACAAGCTTTCTGTTGCAAAAGAAAACACACGGAGGAGCATTTCAGGATTTTGTTTGCACTCTGATCCACCAACTTCGGCACCTCTACATTTTTAGTTGTGCTGTTGCTGCCACGGTTGCTACGCTGGTGTCGTGGGTCCTGTCCAGTGAAACCAGTGGCCAACCCAGATCGGATGTAACGGCGTGGCGCTGGACTGGGCCTCCAACCACATTAGCCATGGGCAGCGTTGTTGCTGCCGCCGCTGTTATTTTAATTATGATTGCACGTTACCCACCAGCTCCCTTCCTCTGCCTCCCTTCAGCTGCAATGATGTATGTTACTTTTTGGTAACTGGATTTCATTAACATTTATGAACTCTCATAAAGTAGTAGAAAAAGCAATTTGTGTGGAAGAATTTTCCACCTCATTAAACAGTGTTCTTTTGGGGGTCAAGCTGATATTTTTTTTTTGTTGGATTTTTTTTATAGGTCCTTTGTCCTTCCCTGAGCCCTGGGGGATGAAAGGAGAGCCGTGCACATAGAGCGGGGCGCGTGGGCCCTGTAGAGGGCGCTAGACCCAGCGCCGACTTCCGCGCGCTGCCGCCGGCCTTTACCCGCTGGCTTTTCGGACTCCCCAAGTCCCAGGCACCCATCCTGGGTCGCTGTGGCCTTTTCCCTCCCTGGCCAAACCTGGCTCCCTTACCATCTGCTGATGGTATCGCCTGGCTAAGGGCAGCGTGCGGCTTGGCTGGTTCCCGGGCTTGACTGTTGCTCTCCTCTGGGGCCTAAGAGGGTGCTCCGGGCTTCTTCCCGGGCGGAGGGTGCGCGCCGTTCCAGTGCCTTGCGAGCACGGTCCCCAGCCAGGCTCTCGCCCGCCCGCGCCTCCCGACCAAACCCCTGGCCACTGACGCAGGGTCGAACCCCGGGAAGACAGTCCTGGGGACAGGGAGAAGAAAGACCCGAAGAGGAGCCCCGGCTCCTTCTTTTCCAGACTGAGGCCCCCGTTTGTTTCCAGTTTCGTTGCATCTTCCAGCCGTGCTCTCCCGGCCCAAACAGAGGGTGTCTGTTTGCGCACCGGGACTGCAGACCCGGCCCGCCTCGGTGGGCAGTCGGGGTGGATCTCGCCCCGGATGCGGGCGACGCCTCCACTCCCCAGCTGTCCCCAGATCCCACATCCACCCTCCAGGCCCGGGCCCCGGAGTGAACCAGCGGACGCGCTGGAGTCCCTGCAGGGGGTGAGGTGGCTCAACGCCCCCAAAGGGGAGCCTTCCTCAAGGGATCTGGGGATGTGGCGGCGATTGCTAGGGCCCTTGGTTAGGGACCCGCTCTCTCTCGCTCTGTCCCAACCGCAGCCCAGTCACCGGCCTCCAGGCCGCCGGGAGGAAGTAGAAACGCTTCAGCTGCCTTGACACTTGGGGTAATAAAGCGGAAACCCGGAGACGCCAAGGCCTGAGGGCGCGGTAAAGGAACCAAGGAAGCAGGTGACAGGTGCTGGGGGAAATTCGCATGCAAGGACCGGCTTTCTCTATTCTAAATGTAAAACAATAGTCCAAACTCAATCCGTGGGGCCACGTCGATTAAAAAAACAGCACTCAACTCTCCAAGAAACCGGTTATCTGGGACTTGTAACGTGCTTTTCTGCCAGACAGCTCCCAAGTCAGATGGTGTTAAGGGAGACCTCCAAGGCCTGGTAGCAGGTGACGGTGCAGGGCCCGGAGCATGCCTGCCGTCCAGCCTCGGGAGAGGCTGCTGGCGTGGGTCGGTGTGGACGGTCTGGACGCGGTTCTGATCTGCTGAGTCAGACGCGGGCGCCGCCGCGGGCTTTGCTGTTTCCAACCCAGGCGACTGTGCTTCGCTGACTGGTGTGTCGACTTAGTGGTGCAATTATTGTTTTGTTTTCTAATATGTAATTACTCTTTGTCGTCGCTATTATGAATCCACCGAGCTTGACTTGAGCAGCAAGAGAGATTCAAGTTTGGGGCTGAGATTCGATGCGTGGGAAACGCTGGCTTCTTTCTCCCCACGCGGAGGGCAGCATCGTGTCCACGCATCTCTTCCCCAGCCCGGCAAGGAAGGGGCGGCTGGGGGTCCCTCGGCGACAAGAGGTCGCTAAGCCTGATCTCTCTCTCTGTCTCTCTCTCTCTCTCTCTCTGTCTCTCTCTGTCTCTCTCTGTCTCTCTCTCTGTCTCTCTCTCTCTCTCTCTCTCTCTCTCTCTCTCTCTCTTTCTGCAGGAGTTACTGAGACTCATTTTCTCTCTCCAGCATATTTATAAAGGGGGAGGGAGAGAAGGAAGGAGGAAAGAGAGAGAGACGGACTGGAGGGTTGAGAATGGGGGGACAGAAAGAGAGAGGAGAGGGGGAGAGAGAAGAGACATTTTTGAGACGTATAAAGACAAAGAAGGAAGACCACAGAGAAAAACAAACAGGGATTCTTGCTTATTTGCACGCTTCCTTCCCTCCTAGATTTCGACTGAAGCACTGGGAAGTCCCTCTATTTCCACTCGCTTTACTACGCCCTGCTTTGGTAGATCTCCAGGCTTCCAGCACTTGTTCCCCCAACCACGTCGCCAGCTCGGAGCTCAGCCCGCACCGTCCCGTCCCCCACCCCCACCCGACGGGGCGACAGGCCCTGAAAGTGGCAGAACAAAGAACCGACGCCGTGAGACCTTTCGCAGGGGGCGAGGACCCTGGCCTCCCCACCCCGGCAGGAGCCAACCTCGGGACTGAACTCGGCCCCCGAGGCCCCTAACCACGTCGCGGAAGGAAATTCACGGCCGGGCTGGTCCCCGCGCAGGCCCCGCCCGGGCCCTGCCTGCCGCGCTCTGCAGCCCACCCCTCCCTGCCTCGCAGAGGAGCCCTAACCGCGGGCCGGGAAGGCGGGGTCCCCGGTCCAGGAAAGCGATCTATTTGCTCTAAGCATTTGCCCGAGAGCCGTCAGGTTAGCTCCGCCTCCTCGGCTGCCCCGGGAACGTGTTAAAATTCTTTGCACGGGAGTCTCTCCCAACCCAAATAGACCACACTGTGCTGTTCACGGCGCCGACCTCAGGTGCCTAACCTCGGCCACCTTCTCCCGTTGAAATATGCACATCGCTCTTCAATAATTTAAACACCTGAGACACTGGACAAGTATAATTTTTTTTTCTCCCAAACACACGAGCAACCGGGTTGCCATCAATCATGCTTTTGTTTTATGTGAGATGGGCTTTGTGTGTTTAGCTGCCCAGCTCCATCCTATTTGCATGCGGCTGTTTAATGGGCATTTATTTTAGCTTTGAAGATCTGCTTAAAAATCTAAACCCAGAAAAGGGGGGAGGGGCGCCCCCCCTGTAGTTCGGGTGGATTTGCCTTTGGGGCCCCTTTGCTTTGAGGAGACTGGCCCTGCGGGTCTCGTTTACAGATGAATTTTGATTCCGAGGTGGCGCACGGAATGGAACGGAAAAGATATGTTCTGTTTCCTAAATCTCAGGGTTTCTTTCTAGCAAACAATGCTCCAGTCCGTATTTGTGTATGAGACAAGTAATTTTGCTCCAAATGCTTAAATAAATCATTGATGGGTGAAATTACACACAAGCTCACTTAAAGTGTAATGTGATTAAGAGATTATGAGATTGAAGCTAATATCTTGTCTCCCAGCTCCTGGCTCCAAATCCTGACACCAGAAATTTATCAACTACAACTGTCCTGACCTTTACAGATCCAATAGGTTTGTATTGACAGAGAATCAAAGGTAACCTCTCAAAAATAAAAACAGATACGGATGCCTACGTATGTTGTGTTCGTCGTGATCTTCTTGTCAAAGGACATAAGGAGGGGAGAGAAAGACCGAGAGGAGGCGGAGGGGGCGTCGGCTCGTTTCATCTTTTATTTGTTCAAAGTAAGCGGAGAAGGCGGGGCAGGGCCCGTGGCGGGCGCTACGTCTGCGAGCTGATTGCTCCTGGTCGGAAAGCGGCTCGGTTTCCCGCACGGTGAGTAAGTCCTTTATCGGGGGCAGCCCCGGCCTCGCCCGCAGCCGTCCGTCGCCTGGAGGCGCGCGCTGGGCCGGGGCGCGGGAGCCGCTCGGCGACTCCGTAAATGACCCGGGTTCGCCGCAGCTGCGCCCTGACCCTTTGTGATGGCGCCGATAGCGCTGCGATGAAATGACGTCCTTCTCCGGGTGTGAAATTACCATGTTTATTAATTGAGCCAGACATTCGCTTTACCTTTTCTTTTGAAGCCGTGAAAATCTGTGATTCAGGGCAAACGGTTCTGAGACAGACGCTCCGCTCGGCCTCCCCCCACCCCGCCCGCGCGCCCTCCGCCCCTGGCTGTCCCCTTCCCCCACGTCCCGGGCCGTTCAGGAACGCCCGAGGAGGAAAAGGCAGCGGGCCTGCGAGCGAGCGAGCAACGACAACCCTCGACTCCCAAGTACAGCGTGTCCCCCAGAATTCTTGATCAGAAAAGCCCAAATCGTTTTCCAGACAAAGGAGCATCAATCAGCGACAAGGACAGATTTAACGTATTAAATCTTTATTAAAGTGAAGTCATTCTTATTGAAATGATGTATTGGGTGTGCAGAAGGGTTGGATCTTTTTTTTTTTTTTTTTTTTTTTTTTGGACGATGCATAAAGATGGAGACGGGCAGCCGAGAGCTCGCGCTGCGTCTCGCCCTGATTGTTCTGCACCGGGATTGGGTTCCTGGGACTCTGCCTGGGGTCCTGCGCCGGGGAATACCGCTTTGGACTAGAGGGGAGAGGCTGATCCAATCTGATTTCCAGAGAAACAAGCGCGTTCCTGCCGCCCCCACCCCCCAAACTTCCTGCCTTGGTCTCCGCGTCAGGGAAACTGAGGCACTGCAGGCACGGGGGTCCTGAAATAAGGTCGTGCAATCAGCGACTCCGGAGGCTTAGAGAGGATAAGGAACGCCCTGGATGGCCCCTGGTTTTCGGGAACAAGACCCAGTTCTCTCTATAGCTTAAAGAAAATCCTTGCGCCCTGGATCTGGACGCGAAGGGGAGCGTGTGTTGGCTCCCAGCGGGCTCTCGGGCCGGTCTCCACGACCCTTCCTTTCTCTGGGCAGGATTGGAGGCAGGAGCTGGCTGCCTTCCCGCCTGGGGTGGACTCCCAATTAAATTGGCCCTTCGGACCTCGGGTCCTGTCAACGGCAGGGAAACCAGGATGAAAAGGGAGCTCAGAGAGGAATCCTCTCCCCCAGTGACCATTGCATCTTGAATGGCTCAACTTCTTATCTCCTCAGGAGAGAAGGCAGAGGAGGAATCGAACACTGTAAGCTGCTTTTCAGAATGGCAGCCTCGACTTTTAACAAGTTGTATTTGTGTCTCCACCTCCAGACACACAGACATCCACACCGACTGAAAATGAACTGTTGGAATCAATTTCCTAGGAATACTCTACTTTTTTTTTTTTTTTTCTATCATATTTCAGCAATGGGCTGAACGCTATAGCCAGTTGATTCAATTTAGTATTTGCATAACCACGAGAAGAAGGTGGCTTTGCAGAATCAATGAATAGGTCTCTTGTTTGTTGTGTGTGTGTTGTGGGGTTGGATTTTTAAATCCATGCAGGGGGAGAGGGCATCTCTAGGGCTGTGTCGATGCCCCAGACTCCGAAACAGAGAAGCCGCTGCAGAGCTGATGACAGACTATTGTTCCCTTACTCCTCTAGGTTCTCTCTCCCTTTCCTTATATCTACCCATAGAATCCTCTACATACGAATATTCACTAATTGGATCTTTCGTTCATTCCGGGCAGCCCCGCTTTTAAAGATCAATTGCCTCGGTAAACAGTTTGAAATAATTCAGTGGCAAGGAAAGATGGCAATGCTGTTTTATACTTTGCACACAGGAAAGGAACAAGCAGATTTTCAGGGCAGTCTTCAGAAATAGAGCCAATTTTAATAGAACCAGTGCACTAATTAAATATTTCACAGCTCCCAAAGTTAATGTGCTAACATTAGGATTTTTTTTCCACCAAAGCATACAAATTGGCCTTTTGTAACACCATCCCCCACCCTAACTATCCCCTCCCTTACCCACCCACACACATACACACTCCCTGCCACAAACTCGACCCGTTTTCTGAATGGCATTACAAAGAATTTTGTTAAAGAAAAGTCAGACTAATTGCTGCCAGAAGACCCGTCTCTTAGAAAAGTCTGGTTTTCATAAGCCAGATTCAGTAAAGGTTGTGGTTAAATCTAAGACTAGTGGAAGGCTCTTAAGGTTTCTCAGCAAAGGAGGGAAATACAAAGAAACCCTAAGTTCAGCCAAAATGCTCAGTGAAGGGAGAAGGGAAGATGATGAGGTGGGAGGGAAATTCACGAGAGTTCTCTGAATTCTTGTTTCCCTCTAGATGCTTTGACTTAGAAGAGCTTTCTCCAAACTTACTAACACCTTTTGAGATGGTTTTTGTAAGTAGCTTTAGCATCTCACAGTCACAGACCAGGGACTTGACTCTTTTGACGTGACACTAATATCTAAGGGCCAGGAGTTATACTAGAGGGTGTAGCGGGGGATTGTCCAGTCCCAGGATTCCCTGAGGCACCTCCTGCTCAGTCAGCTCTCAGCTCCAGCCTTCCTCTCAGACCTTCTGATCAAGTTAGTAGGAAAAGGCCCATGCAGAAACAGGCAGGTGGATTCTCCCCCTTCTAAGCTGTCACTGAGGAACACAGCCTTTCCTAGAGGTTGTGGAGAAGTACACTGCAAGTGTCCCTGCCAGCCCTCTGCCTGGTTTTCCTAAGTCAAACCAGCAAGATGCAGCTGAGCCTTCTAACAGAGAGTTGGAAAGCACTGGTGTGGGGTTTGGAGAGATATAGAACTATTTGAGCAGCTGAAAAAGAAAAAACCCTCCAAGAATGTTATCATTATTAACAGGCTGATTTAATTGTAGATTTTCGTGATCCAAACTTTCCTCTGTTCTGTTATCCCTGAAGCTTTTGTAGGTGCAGTCCCAGAGCTGGCTAGAAGACCCCTGGAACTCATCTCCTAATAATGAGTCTCACCCCCAGCCCACCTTGTTCCAGTGGATCCAAGAGGAAGCAACCACCTTATCATTCCTCATGATGCAAGAAGATGATAAATCCATTCAGTTTCCCAGCGTCTGAACTTCATGGGAATCTTCGAGGCCATTTTGGCTTGGAAGAAACATCCTCAAGGTGTTTCTTCTCCTGTGCTTCCTGATATTCCAAAGAAACTATTTCCTGTTTTGGAGCCATTATCTTGAATCCTTTCATTCAACTGGCTATGGAGGGTGGGGGTGGGAAATAGACTATGTGACAACTGTGTTTATTGAGCATGGTCTACCCCATTAGAGGGTTCTCAGAGGCCTTGCCATCCTGGTGATTAATATTTAACTTTTTTCTCTTTCCAAGATTATTGTTTCCTTCTGAATCATGCCCTCCACCACCACCACCCACCACTGCCCAATGTAACTGCAGGGATGAAGAAAAGAAAGTTGAAGTTCTTGGTGTTACTGACTCTTTTGTTCTTAATTACAAAAAGATCATAATATAAGCAGATGAATAAAAATTTTAAAAATCATTCTCCCTCTCTTTCTCCCAACAATCCTTGTGGTTCGGGTTTTGGAGAATTTTATTCATTCTCTACTGTTTCATAATTGTCACAAAGTGAGTTCTTGTTCTCAAGACATGACGCTACTTAGCTAAGAAATGTTTCTCATCTTCCAGTTTCCAGGATGAGTCAAAACAACCTTTTCCCCAAAGTCCTATCACTTCCCATCCCACAGCCTGAACATTTTAGAGGATTTAAGGTGGCACATTACCAATTACATATTAAAACTGTGTTCATGGAGGCTTGACTTACACCTGGATGTCAACATCAACAGTGAATTTGGCTCATCTGCTTGGTTAATCCAGGAGACCTCAACAATTTCATCTGACTCTGGAAGTGGACCATGGGCAGTGGGGTTGGCATTGAAGGACCCATGTGAGCGGGAAAGAACTCATCACTTTCAAGCCCTTCAGTCTCCATTAGCCTGGACGTATGAGGAGGAAGGGAAATCTCCAAAAAGCTCCAAGGAGTTTCATGCCATAAAGGCCTGATGTATTCTCAGACTGTGGAACAAGGGACCAGGTCCATTTGCATTGCCTTCCTTCCCTTGATCATCATGAAATAAATTGTTGCAGAAGGAAAAAAACCTAAGTCACTGAAATCAGTCTCAATATGGGGTGATTTGGGATTTGAAGAAAACTGTTCATTACCCTGACATTCTCATTTTATAAACAAGCGGCAAAGCTGCATTCTCATAATAGAACTACAATCTCTTCCGTTTGTGTGTATTTGCATAATAATTGCTACACAAAATCAAACTTGATGCTTTGGTCTTTTGCATTTGGCTTCATTATCTTTCCCCAGCATCAAAAATATTTTTGATATCTGCTTCTAAGTTCTTTTCTAGAGCCCATCTTTTCTCTCTGTTATACCCCCCTTTCTTTTTCTCCTAATCAGTGAAAAGCTTTTTCTCCCAAAGCTAGGAATCCAGTTAAAATATTAAATATGGTGTATGTACGACTTCCACATTTACCAAAAGGATATTATCCTAAGGCAGAGATCTTAAGATTCAACTTTTATTTAAGCCTGTCACCAGCAACAAAGGAGAGATTGAGAGATTGGGTATGTACATGGAATCGGTGCTGGGGATTTTTTGTCATAGCTTTTTGAGCCAGAGACCACCAGTAGTAACCTTTAGACAGGGCCCTTCCGGGTGCTCTGCCCATTTCGCTGAGCTTGTTTCTGCCTGTCTTTTTATCCCATTGGGCTGCCCAAACACTCCACAGAAGCAGTCGATTTCTGTGGTTTCAAAGAATAAAATAACTGAGATGAAACATGCTTTCTCTCTGAGGGTGACCTTTGACCTTTCTCTCCAATCCACCTGACACCACGGGTTTAGAAAAGACCTGTTTGGGTCTGGACTGCTGATGTTGCTTTTTGGTTGTTTGTTCGTGTTTCTCTCTCTCTCTCTCCCCCTCCTACCCCAGCCTTCTCAGAGACTGAACTCAGTGAAAAGTTGTTGCAATAATCGCAGCTCCTGCTCCGCCAGGGCCGAGGAAGGCGGGCGGCACACGGAGGGTGTTTTGTTAAATGCTCCCGTCGTTCGCAGGGGCTGGGACTTGATAAAAGGAGACAGTTCTCTGAAAAGATTTGATTGAAATGGCGTGTGCCAGGGCTGATGGGAGCCAGCGAGGGACAAAGCGCCGAGAATCCATGGACACTCGAGCAATTATGCCTCCACGCTGAAGGTGGATTAGCGCGCTGGAAAGAAGCATATGTTTGGCCCGGGGCGATGCTTCCCCCCGGCTGAGCTTAGAGAATGGGAGCGCGGACAGCGGCTGGAGCCGGCATATCAACTATCTGCCGAGCCCCCCGCCCCAGCCCAGCCCGTCTCCCCGCCCCGCCCCCGCCCCCGCCCCGGAAAAGTGGGAGTGCATTTCTACAAAGAGCAGAGGAGAGAGGGCTGAGGGACCAAGGCTTTCCATTCGGGGCACCCTAATGGGACATCCACGTTCGGGTGTGGGGACCCAGGGGGGTCAGATAAATGTTCCCCTATGACGTTTTCCACTGCTAAGGTGGTTCGTTCCAGGCCGTTCTCTCAAACAAGAATTGGAAGGTCAATCGAATTGTTGCAATAAAACAGGTCTTTTTGTGGTAGTTGTCACCTAGCGGTCCCCGGATCCACACCCCTTGACCTTGATTTTTTATAACACCGCGCTCTAACCAACTGAGCCAACCGGCCAGCACAAAACAAGGTCGTCATGACTGAGAAGATTCGAGAAGCTAATGGCCAGTGCTGCCGTGGGCAGGAGGTGCTGGGCAGGTGACGCGGGCCTCGGTGCGGGAAGGTCTCGGGAGACGCGTCCCCACCGTTCGCTATTTGGGGAAAGGTGTGGAGGGTGGAGCTCAGAGAGGCCAGGGCGTGGGGAGAGGCACCCGGAGTCGGAGCCCACGCTGCCCTACGTGCTTGGAGACACGGGCCCCGGACGCCAAAACTTGGCGCTGCTTCGGGGGTTGTGGAGCCGGAGGGTTTCCCAGATCCTGCCTCCAGTGGCTCCTCAAAGCGTCGTTTGCGTGGAAAGGCCCCTAAAACCCTAACCTGGATTTTCCCGCTTCTCGCTCACTGCACCCGCCAGCGCGCAAGAGGAGACGAGAGGCGCAGGCAAGTCCCAAACCTCTCTCAGGGTTTTACAGCGGCTTAATTGGATCTAACCTGGACGTGAGCGCCGGCGGCCGCCACCCAGGCCGCCCACGCCCCCGTCCCGGTGCCCGCCCCACCCCGGGCAGGGCTCAAGCCTCCCGCCCTCACTGCACCTCCATCGCCCCCCACCCCACCCCATCCTCACCCCCAACGCCACACCCTCAAGATCAAGTCGCGAATTGCTCCTAAAACCAAGAGACTCGAGGCACGGTTTCTTCGGGAAATTTAGCTGGGGAGGCGCCCGGAGCCGGCGGGCGGGGTCCCGGGTGGGTCAGGTGGGACCGGGGGAGGGAGTGACACCGCGCCGCCTGCTCCCAGGCGGAGTCCAGGCGCCCGGAGTTGAGCTCTGGCGCTGGGGACTGACTCCATGCTGTGGACAAAGGCGCAGTCCAGACTTGGGGGCTCCAAAAAAGACAGGGGGGATCCTGAAATAGGATTTGGTAACTGACAAAGCAAACGGAAATTTGAGCCTAGCATAAACTCAGTGCCCCAGGGGGGAAAAGTATTTTAAGCTGTATTAGCTAAATTTGGTTTGACCCTATATATATATATATATATATATATATGTATATATGTATATATGTATATATGTATATATGTATATATGTATATATGTATGTATGTATGTATGTATGTATGTATGTATGTATGTATGTATGTATCTCCATACCCTCTGGATAGGTTGGATTTTTTAAAGGGTGACCAGCGAGAGCCACTCAAGAGAGCGCTGAGAGATTTGATGCTAGACAGAAACAGGAGCTGGGCTTTCTGACTTGTGAGACCTCAGAGTCGTGGTGGACACCGAACTGTGAGCCACGATCTAATACGGAAAGGCTGGACCACCTTCGGTCGGACGGCTTGTGTTTAGGACTTGCTGGAGTTCAGAGGATGTGATCTTTATGTCCACAGAAAAATCACGCGCAGCAAAAGCACAGCGTGGGTTGGGCCACTTTAAAAAGTCCTGCCCTGCTGCTGAAAATACTCCCACCTCGGTGAGGAGGTTAGTATGTCAGTATCCACTGTGAAAAGGTCATCTCCCCTGGGCTTCTTCCTTCTCCTCAGTAGATTCCTCCAGCGATATAGTAAGAATTGCTCTTTTTAAAGAAATAAACCTCTCTGTGAAAGCAAACTTGGCTCTGCAGTCCTTTTCAGGCATCAAAGATGAAAAAGAAGTACAATTTTACACATGAATAACACTTTATTTAGTTTACTTTTAGGACCCCTATATTTAGCCTAAAATCTCTTTTCTTCCCTCCTTTCCTTTTTTCCATACTGATCCTAAGCAGCAGAATACTATTTTTGAGACACGGGAACTTCCCATATGCACAAGCTGTATAGTTTCCATCCCAGCACCCTTCTCTCTTCCTATTCTCCCTACCCGGCTGCCCTCCAAGGGAAACACCAGTTACTTTTGGGGGGGGGTTGAGACTTAATTCATGTGCGTGATTTCACCGGGAATATTTTTCCACACAGACAAAGCTGAGTTTGGGCTACTGCTTTTATAGAAAGCAATCAGTGTCTTGTTTAATCATACAACTGCTTGCTGTTTATAAATTCTTCACCTCGGACTATAATTCATCCCTGCCTTCAAAAAACAGTTGACTGAACTCTGATCATTAATGGAGTCTTTAGTTCTAACTCCTGGTTAATTTGGCAAATAATGTCTTCAAAGACAAGTTTCTTCTAGAAGAAACCCACACAAGGTTAAACTTTTTCATTTTCTCACCCAAGGTGGGTCACAGGAAGGATAGTATCATTAAGTGACAAAAATAGAAAGCTGAGATGACATACCTGTGTATCTCAGGTATTAACCTAAGTTTAATACAGAAAAGAATTATCCATTGAAATTCGCAAGGAAAAGTTTCCCTAAGCTTCCTAAGTGAGGGTACAGAGGTGTGAGAACTGATATTACCTGTTGTGCTCTGTGCCTTCCTTCTGGGATGGGGTGCTTGGATGATGTTAGGAGTTGCCTTGGGCTTGTCTGTAGTATGCGTGAGTTTTAAGTTTCCTTCTCTGCTTGAGTTTCAGATTTCTTTTTCCACATAGCACTAATTGATGAGGAAATATGGTTGTGTTTCTTTAAATTTCCAACTTAGATACTCAAGGAAATTAAAGAACAAATTTCAGTACTCTGGCCTCAGAATTGCTGCCATCTCTGCACCTGTAACTCAGAGAATGAAAACGCTGGTTATTTATGTTGTACTTCCCGTCTCTCAGATCTCTAGTGAGTTGACCCGATTTTTATAGCCCTTTTACCCAAGCAGTGAGGATTCTTCTCCCACTCCACCTCCCACCCACCCCCCAACTGAGTGGCTTAGGAGATCTGTAACTGGGGTGAAGCAGCTGTTGGCTTCCTGCCGTCCTCTAACTTGATTATTCTTTGGACACGTTAGGCAAGCATTAGTGATTGATAATGACGCTAATTAACCCCTTTCCTCTCCAAACAGTAAACTGCTGCCAGCAGGATGTTACAAACAATAAATATAAAACACTGCATACATCAATATCTGTTTAAAGCACAACTTCATTTGGGCACATTTAACCGTACCACTTTCAGTTAACAATCCGGTATTTATTCAAAGACTTCTCCAAAAGTCAGAGTGGGGAGGAAGAGAAAGAGAGAGGGTTAAGTAAAGGAGCCTGTGTCTTTAAGACCACAAAACACTGTCCTACCTGTCAGCTGCAGCAAAGTTAAGCTCTAATGGAAAGCATGTGGAATTTTTTTTCTTTTAACTTCAGGTCTACACTTTTTAAAAATTTAATTAATCCAGCTTTGTTTTTAACCTATTTAAACTTAACACAAGGCTGATGACCACATACAATTTTTTCCTTTGTGGGGAAAGTAACTCTCCTGCCTGATACAGAATTATTGTGAATATATTTTTGATTGAGAAAGGGATGGGTAGACCTTGTTTCATAGTGGTAAAATCTCATTCCTAAGCAGGAGTTGGGGAAACCAGAGCAAATTTGGTCTGACTGTGCAGTCTAACATACCTTAGTTGTAAAGAAATGTACGTTAAATTTGGAATTTTGATAAATGAATATTCCTAGCAAGTGAATAAAATGTATTCAATTAACTAAAACCCTGTGCACTTCTGAACTGAAGTGGAATCGACTGTAATTGATTTATTTGAAACCAGAGGTTAAGGACTGAATTAGCTAAGTACAACTGGGTATTTCAAGCCACTGACTTCTCAAATGTCAAATCCCTTCTATTTTAAATATTATTTCAGCTGCAGGGCATTGCCGTCCTGATGGTAGTTCCATCAAGAATGCAAATTATATTAATATTCGATTTGGGGGAGGAATGGATTGGATTCTGATTTTTAAAAAGTGTTGGTGAATAGAAGGGCTAATGATGACTACCACGTTATTGCCATAAAAATTGGGTGTGGTAATTAGCATAGCCTAGCAAGCATCCTTATAATTCAGCTATGTATCCTAATTTGTCTTAATCCAAAGAGAATCACTGTTGTTAGTATATAAACATCTGACCTGTCAAATAATCATCATGTGTTTTAGAAAGTATATATCAGCCACAACAGAGAAAGCCAAAATCCACATAGCCTTTGGTTACTCCAATAAAAACTATTTTTAATAATAACTTTTCTAATCCTCCCATCCCTTAAAAACATATATAATTTCTTTAAATATTTTGTCTTTTTAAAAAGTGGCAATATCATGATCCTGAGAATGTCCAACTACAGAATAAATATAACCAATTCTTTGCATTTAGAAACCATTGTTTATTATGACCTTGTAATGTTCTAACCCTCTATTTCCTTTCTATCTTTCTCAGGATGCAAGGATTATATTGGGTTCAGATTTTCCAACACAACAAGCATCTGTAAATCCAGATATGAATGAATGGTATTTAATAAGATTGTTTTCGTTTTAAAATGAGTATTTATGTGTCATTGGAGAAAGAGCAGCAATGTATGGCTGTTTATGAACGCTATTGTGCCTGAGGTTAGGATCCCCCACACAATCTGAGATGCAGCCAAGAAAAACAGCCCTGATAGACAATGCTTCACTTCACCTGCTACGATGCTGTGTGCATTTCATTTCTGTCAAGAGTATGTACAGTTAGGGTTCATTCGCCTCATTATTTTGTTACATCTACGTTACAGTTAACCAGTCTCTCTAGGAAATAATAAATAACCGCTTTAAAAAACAATTGCCATGTTGCGTTCTGAGAATACATTTTCCATTTGAATTTTTTTAAGCCCACCATTATTATGAATTCTCTGGCTTTGGAAAATAGAATTTAGATTCCACCAACTCTCGTTCATTTGTCGAGATTGATTTTACACTGCTTTCCATGAGGAGATTAGAAAGCAAAAGCCTGCAAAATGGACAATCTCCACTGCTTGGCTTCCTTGGTCCTTCAGAATGTCAAACCACATGAACAAACATTAACTCTCCACCAGTATGTCTGCCTCGACACTTTTTCTACGACCTTCCTTATTTCCAGGTAACCACCTTCATTTTCCTGTTAAAAATCCTCCTCACTTCTAAAGCAAAGAATTTCCAAATCAGTTGGCAAAAGCTCTGAATTCACCATCTTTATGTACAGGAAGTCCATCGTTCTCTCAGAGCTCAGCACACAGTCCTGTTACTGTAGAAGACAGATAGGAGAGGTCTGCAGAGGCAGGCTGCACAGCCCTCCCCCACCCTCTCCATCTCACCTCAGACATCGTTTTGTATTTCTAAAAGATCCTAGGAGGAGCCTCATGGTGATAGAAAGGGGTGGTCTGGCATCTAGGGGGCAAGCAGATTCCAGGGATCAACATAATTTCCCACTCCCCTCTGCTACCTCAATACTGCTTAGGAACAGCACAGTAGTAGATTCATCTCTAAGAGTGGGAGAAAATTTGTCCTCTCTTCTTCTTACCACTTACTGTATATTTCTGCTACCCTTCCTTTCCTCCTCCCAGAAAACTAGAGCTAATTTTAGTTTATTTACATGGCTTAGCCACAGAGAAGCCTAAGCAAGCAAGTGAGGGTTGAAGTATTTCCTTTGTGCTAATGAACTAACAATTTAAATTTCAGTTATCCTCAGAGACAGATTCCAAAGTAGTTGTAGGGGAGGGGGGTCTTCTGTTCTTCTGTTCTCCATCTTCTTTGTCAGCCTTAAATGTTTGCTTCTGAAGATTTTATATTTTGGTTTCCAAAACACAAATGAAAACCTAAAGGATCAACATAAATAAAATAAAACTTTATTTTTAATAATAAAATTAATGTTTCTAGTAAGGAAAAGATAGTATGTCATTCCTTTAGCAGTACAAACAATCTTTTATCCAAAAGAATACATTGAGTTTTATTGTGTCATTTGTCTGAATACAGACTCAGTGGAATATCTAAATGATACCCTGCTCTGAACTCCAAGTTGAAAGTAAGTTTTTATTATACTTGAGGGAAACAATGGGTTCAGCTGCTTATTGCAAGGAGCAATTGCCAAGGGAGAGTTAAACTCAATTACTGTAACCATACTGAATAAAAAATACTGCCAAGAACAAAAATACGCCTGGGTAAAGACAGCCACTGAATAAAAAAAATCGACATAAAGCGTATCAAATATTTATTTATCTGGGAAACAAAGGACTATGATACATTGACAGGCATGGAAACTACTGCCAGCACAACTCAATACAATACAACTAGAACTGCTTCCAATATGGCCAGTGAAAATACAGAATACCAGGTGGTCCCAAATGTCTGAAGTTCTTTGAACAAAAAGAGAGAGAGAGAAAGAGAGAGGAAAAATCCCTAACCCTTGGTTTAAAGACAATATTCATTTATTGCTCAAATGATGTTTTTAAGGGAGGACAGTGAAATAAAATAAACTTTTTTTTCCCTCCCCACAATACATATAAGGATCATCAAACCACTCAAGTTTAAAATCTTTCCAGGGTCCAATATCACTTTTTTCTTTCAGTTCAATGAAAACCTAAATGTAATACTAATTATATATAAAATTTTATTTTCCTTTTTTTTATTTGTTCAGTTGTTTCATTGTCACCTTTAACATGCTACAAGAGGGCGATATTCATGAATCCCAGAGGGAAAAAAAAAATCCCCCAAACCTTGGATTTCTAAATAAGTACCATGAACCACATGAAGAACTAATAGGGAAGATTCAAAACCCACTAAACAAGAGGTAAACGAGATCACCAGATAAATAAAAAAAAAAGGCTTAAAACAGACTCACCATATTTACAATTCCCATTAAATTACACATAAATAAATATATACAGAGACGTGAACACTGATTCCCTTATATAACTGTGAATCGTGTTGCCAGAGACAGTTCAAGTTGGTCGCTTTACCTTGCAGAGGAACAACTTCTACAACTGAAGACATGACATGGAACTTCGTGTATCTGTGTTCAAGTTTATTCACAATACTGATAAAAATGTCATTATCCTTTTCGCCTTTTTTTTTTTTTTTAAAGTATGGCTACAATCTGAACTGAAGTATGTAAGGGAAGGTGGTGATTCAGTCCCATGATGCTCATATAATTTTTTTTTTTAATTTTTACATTTTTTTTTAGAAAAAAAAGTTTTTAATTTTTTGTTGCTGTCATTGATTTGCTGTTGTGTTTTGTTTTGCTTTTTTAAAAAAAAAAAAGGTTCAAAAACTCGACAGAACTTCTCTTTGCTGGCTTCACGGCCTGTTCTGTTCTCTTAGGCTCCACATGAGAGCAAAGGGATGCTGGGGCTGATGGGGAAGTTGAGGCGGGGGGCTGAGTCGGCAGCAGCTGCCCCACTGACCATCAAGAGAGCAGTCCCGAAGACTCAGGGGGACTGAAGGGCAGCGGCGGCAGCGGCAGCAGCAGCAGCAGTAGCAGCAGCAGTAAGGGGTGCTGATCCGGGAGCTGTCACCTGCTGGGCGGTGGCGATGGGGGAGGACCGAGTGGGTGGGTGCACTGGGGCTGGTGAGGCGCAGGAGGGGGCGGGGCGGGAGCAGAGCCTCACTTTCTGTGTTTCTCTTCTTTGTCACTGCTTTTGGCGCTGTTGTCTGTGTGGCTGTTGGGGTTGTTGCTGAGGTACATTTTGTCCATGGCCTTGAGGGCCTCAGTGAGATAGTTCTGCAGGGCCGTGACCGCGGCGCACACCGCCGGGCTGCCGAAGCCGTGGGAGATGAGGTTGAAGTGGGTCAAGCAGCTCTGGATACCGGGCTCCAGGATGGGGTTGGGCCGCGAGTTCCCCAGGGGAGATCGGTCCTGAGCCAGCAGGTCGGTGAACTCTTTGCATATCTGTCTGCAGCACAAGTGGAGCAGAGAGAGAGACATGAAGTTCCCCTTTGGGCAGGACCAGCAGCAAAGAGTAAAGCTCTCCCCCTGCAGTTACTTCTGCCCAGATCCAGCAGGCACCTGACATGACCCAAGGCCACAGAGACAGACCTGGGGTTGCCACATGTTGAGAGACCCAGTTACCTGTCAGTGGCCACTAAGCCATCTCTCCTTCCTTAACATTTATGTCCTTCCTACCCTCACAAATGTCTCTCTCTCTCTCTCACAAACTCACAGACACACACACCTACCTCTCAGATATGCCAAACTTCTATCCCCACCTTTCTCACTCACACCAAATATCCTAGACAGAGGCAAACATTTCACATGTTGGAAGAGAAAGAAAGAAAAGTTAGGCCAAAAGTCACAAACACAGCATCTGTGCAACAGCATGTGTCCATCAGCATTTCTATTCAAAATATTACAAGGCCCCTCTTCCTGTCTTCTTCAGAGAGAACTCAGGATCAGTGTGTGGAATAAAGTCACCACTCATTCACCTTAAATTAAATCAGGTTGAATTCACACAGAAAGACAAAACTTTGCTTGAGATTACTTTGCCTTAAAAAAAAAAAAAAGAAAAAGGAAAAAAAGGCACAAAATACCTCTTAGTCGGTGGTAATTCAAGGTGGTTTGGGAAAGAAGAAATAAGATATTTCAATTTCCCATTCTTTTCCCACACACCCCCAAATAAAAATTCCTTAAGGAAATTGTGAATATTGGTGTGCTTAAAAAGACATGGGAAAAGGAAACATTGACATTTCAGGGTCTTGAAAAGTCAGAAATACAGGCAGATAAGACCCACACAAGAAGCTCTGTCCCTAAACCTGGGAAGCAAGGACTAGCTGGGGGCCTTCCTGAGGCAGCAGCAGCCTGGCCTTGGATGGGAAGCAGGGGGAATTAGGACCACTGGCTGGCTCCCTTCTCCAAGGCCAGCTGATGTCCCCAGGCCAGAAACAGTGTCCCACCCAAGGCCTCAGCTTCTGCCCTCTGGTTCCATGCCCTCCTGTGACATCGACTTTGATAATTAAGGGCTTCCGAACAAGCCTTTTAATTTCCAGAAAACATATCAAAACAGTCATTTTCTTTTCACACACCACCTGGAGAAGCCTATTCAGCCCAGGCACCTATGGGAATATAACTTGGGCCATTTTGAAACCTATTTGACATCTCGCCTGTAGGCTAAAACTTTGTGTGTGTGTGTGCGTGTGCGTGTGCGTGTGTGTGGCACTTTCTAGGAGGGAGAAGAAAGGAAAGTAAGAAATGGAATAAGGGATTAGGGTTGAAACTAGGACAGCTTCTGGCTCGCACATCTTGCAGGCCACTGCTTAATCCTTGCCCTTGGAGAACAGATTGATAGGAAACAAAAACTGACATAGGCAAGCCTGGTACCCATTTTGAGGATCTGATTCTGGTTCTTTCTGAAAATACAGTCACAAATCCATGCTCAGCATTGATCACACCCCTACTACATCCCACCCCCATACACATTAATTTTTTAAAAAATGAGAAGGTGAGACAGACGATAGGGAAAAGATGGGAGCATGTTAAAAATCCCACCTGTATTTCCCCTTTAACACAGATATAAGATTGTGTTATAACTTCAATATTTACAACAAAGCTGATTAACACAAAAGGAAAAAACAGGAAAAAGGAGAGCAAAAACAATTTCTGTTTCTCTCCACAATGAGACACAGAGACCCTGCAGAGGTAAATGCCTTACTTTGTAGCCAGGAGCATGTTTTTTCTTGTCACTTGCTCATTGGGATCGGAATGTTGTCGGTTGAGAAATTCAGCTACTGCTTTGGCAGGAAATTCAGTTTCACACACGTACCCAAAGTCCCTGGCTAGGTGGACGGCTTCTCCTGGCAAGAGGTGAGAGGAGGGAGGCCAGTGTAAGAGAGTAAAAAGGTTGGGATCAAAACTTCCTCCCCACTCCCAATGCCCTTATTTTCTTAACCCTGTACTTGAAAGAAACACAAACTACTTGTTTTCTCATTTCAGGCATTTTATTTCCTTCTCTGTAGGATCTGGTGGGTTGCATTTATCAGGAAAAATGACCACTTGTCCTAGAAGGCTAAAATCATTTGAAAATGTAACTCCCATCCACCAATTGCCAGTCCCATCCCCCACCTTGAATGACATTTCCCTAACTTTTCTCTTTAAATGTTTCTTGTACTCCAACCTCACACCTATCAACACATTCATAAATGATATTCATAATTACTCTTTGAGCTTTTCTGCAAGGGAACAACTGAGGGTTTACATTTTAACTTGATCACATATAATTATCTGTTCATCCAAACCGATTAACCAAGAGGATTTGAGGGTCACTCCACTGAGTCTGTCTGTGTTGTTGATTTTCGAATCTTTGGTTTTAATTTCCTGAACCAGTTGGTTTTTACTGCAGGGCTTCCTGCCATTAGCTCCAGCTCCGGAAGAACGCATGCGCCAATTAGAGCATCAAAGCCCTCTCCGCAGAGCTTGTTTCCATAAAATGGAGCGGATCACAAACAATAACAGTTCTCCAGAAACTGCCTCCCTGCTACAGTACTCAAGCCCTAAACCCAGACGAACTCTCACGCTACACCCTAAGCCACCACTACCACTGGGATCTGAAGAGTGGGTTCTCTGTGTACTGTTAGTATTTTTAATATAATGCTATTGCGATTGAGTTTCTGGCATTAAACTGCTGATTTTTTTTTAGTTATATTATCATCACCTTTGATACCGTTAACAAATGGAATTCATAGGATTATTCCTCAAATACATGGTTTGAACACTTTTTTTTTACAACTTACAAAACTAGAACTTGAATTCACCTGTAATATATCTCAAATATGAGATGTAAATAAGATAAAATACCTTTTTAAAATATAAATGCTAGTTTTTAAATCTGCTTGGTAATTTAAGTGCCTTTTTTTTTTCCTATTAGCATGAGGAATTTACAACAGGACACAAATAAAAAACGCAAGAAAGCTACACATTCACTCCAATACACCCAAACTTCAGCCAATTTAGTATTAGAAAAACTTAAAAGGAATCTACAGGAAGCAAGAATGTGAGTGGATTCTGGTGACAGTTTATCCAGAGCAGAGAGTAAGGACAGGGTTGGCTTTTTGTTTTGAGGAGTTTGAAAGGGTGTGTGCAGTGCTTATGTGTGTTAAAAACTGCCTTGAGAAACTTTGTGCAATGCTTATATATTTTTTTTCTTTCCATATCCAAACAATCCACAGTCTAAAATTCCTCACTTTTCTTCCCCTCCAGGAAAGAAGCACAGTTAAAGGAGAGAGAAGAAAGCATATGCTTGGAAAACAAAAACCTAAAAGGGCATATAACCCTGAGCTTTCAGGACGGTCTTAAATCAGGATGCAGGTCAAAGATTCCCAAATTAATTCAGGAAGTAATGGTCACGCATTTCTCAAATGCAGATGTCAGAATAACTTAAGTGATTTACTGCTGAGTTCTTTAAAGGAGACAGGAACTTGGAGAATGTGCAGTTCTTAAATTTGTGCATTGTTTAGGTCAGCGTTGGGCTGGGGAGGTGTAATTTTGTGGTAGAGGGGAAGAAGGAAGGAGGATAGGAGTATATGCAAATAGTTTTTTGGTCTACAAGAATTCCATTCACTTCTAGCTTATGCTCTGGAAAGATGAAAATGCCCAACTTACACAAAATACAACCAAACATCTGGTCACTAAATATTATCCCTTTTCCCAGAAGGCAGTTCCCTTCTAGTTAGCAAGTGGATTCACTTACCCTCCACTAGTGATGTGAGCAGGGTAACGTTGGCAGCTTTACGTCTCCCTGCTGGTAGATTTAATCCTATTTTGTCCAGTTTTTCTCTTAAAGATCTTCCTCCATTTTTAGACTTCGCCCTGGTTCACAAATACATGCAAGAAAAGCATTTAGAAAACATTGGGTTGCAATGCGTAACATTAAAGTCATTTTGAAAGCTTCCTAAAATGTGCTTTTAAAACTTGAGGAGCGTGGCCCTGAGACATCTAAGGAAGGAAAACTAGGAAGGAACTGTACAAGAAAGACCATAGGAGATAAATGCTTGTTAAACTGTCAAGCACCCCCTGTGTTCAGTTATTATTGCAACTACAGTATTGTGGCAGGATGAAAGGTTTTGATTTCCCAGCTAGCTAAAAGAACCACAAACAAACAAACACAGCTCTGATCTCTAGGGTTTGAGGTATTCTTGAGTTCACCTGATTACTGTATATTTTCCCTGTTACAATCACACAAATCCCAGTGGGGTCTTTAAATTGCCTTTGCACGATCTTCTGTTAGGTCGCTCAGAGTAACCAAAGTTATCACTATCACGTTTCTTGCTATGGCTTTAGCCCCAGTGGAAAATTCATTTCACCAACTGTTTACATGCCATGTCACCATCCTAACAGGAAATGCAAAGGCTGATATCAGTCTTTAAAAATTTCACTGATATCACAGACAATGGAGATGGTTCTAAATAGATGTCTAAATAGACTCACATAATCAGAAAGTGGTTAAGATAAATTGTTTAAATAAAACAGCAAATTAATTAATTTCAGATTTTATTCCCTACTCAAGTGCTCCTTAATTGTGTGGATTAGATTATACTCCCCTAGGTAAACAGTCTTCAATATTGGGGATGGGGGAAGGGGAAGAAAAAGCAGAAGGCAGAGAAAAGATCTGTGTCAGTGAAAGATTACAAAAGGAAAGCAAAATGACTGGGAAGAAGGAAGAAAATTTTAGAATAGCTGATGTTAAAACCTTACAAAAACGATTTCATAGGATCTGTATGGGATATACCCAGAGAGAAACTATGGGTACCTAGACGAATAAAAGTCAGAACAATGAAGTGCTTGGTCTTATTGGAGAAGGAGGAGAAACATTATCTGGTAAGTTGACCACAAGCCCCACAACTCACAACGTTGAATGGAAACCTAGGCGAGGAAGCCCACGACAGGGAGAAACCTGCCCCGAGGGAAGGTGTTTTACCTCGCTGACCCTTATAAAATCTTATCTACTAAATACATCACTCCGACCTCGCAGGGGTGAGGTGAGAATCCCCGGCCATTTCTGTGACAGCACGCTGCCTGGGACAGGTGGGGGCCCCAATAAATCGGAGCCATCAAATGCGAGCGCCGCGGCCCGGGGGTCGCCCTCTCGCGGAGGTGACAGTGACCGGGCGGCGTGGCATGCGGCACCGAGAGGACCCATTCTCTTCCTTTAGTTAAAATTTATTCTATTAAACCTCATTCAAGGGACGACCGGTAACCGTCGAAGACACTAGCACAGCGAGAAGCCTGAGAGGAACTTTTCCCGGGCTTGCAAGGTGTTCACGAGGAGGGAAAGGCGACAGCACTGCGCCCCGCGGCTGCGGCGGCCGGAACTGAGCCTGCGGCGGAGGGAGCTGCGCGTGCGCGCGAAGGGAGGGTGCGGAAGACCCAGTGAGCGGGCGGCGGCGAACGCCGCGCGCGCCAGAACCCCCGAGCGCGCGTGAAGTTGGCGAAGAGCGCAGGCGCGCGCCGCCTCGCCCCGCCCCCCAGGTCCCACCCACACGGCTGTGCGCAATTCTCCCCACCCCTTTCTTTTCCCGCGAAGGGAGGGCCGTGGCGCGAGGCCCGTTTGCGTCGCCACCGCCGCCCGAGCGCAGGCGCAGTGTTTCCCCGGCCGCGGGGCGGGGCAGGCGGGGCCGCGCTGGGCCTCACCTCCGAAGCACTCCGCCCAGCAGCGACGCGTTGAGACACTCGGGCGGTGAGAGGCGCCGCTGCACTTCCGCCACCGTGACCTTGTACTTCGAGGTGGAGCTGAGGAGCGAGAGACGACCCGGAACTGAACAGAAGACTTCGTTGGGGTTCACCACGCCGCCGAAGAGGTTGTCCTTGTTAATAGGGATGGCGGAGACGGCGTTGCTGTTGGACTTGGACAGGGACACGGGGCCTGCGGAGACAGATGGGAAGTTCGCGTGTGGGCATCGAAGATCCCCCTCAAATCCCGCCCGGCCCTGGCCCTCGCTCCGGGCAAGAACGGCACCCAGGCTAGCGCCGCAACCCCCACTTTCCTCCCCGACCAGCTCTGAAATTCTGTAGCCCTTTTTCCCACCTCCCTTCCTATTCCCCGCTGTATCCCTGTCCTTGGGATCGAGCCTCTGCCAGGCGTGAGGCGGCCGCGCCCCGCCCCCAGCCGGACTACCCCGCGTTTCTGCTCAGACCCTTTCCTCTTCGCCGCGGAGGGTGCTATCTAGAGAGGTGTGGTGCAACTGTGACCCTTGGCCCTGAGCATCCGAGCGGAGTGGGCCCCGGACGAGGTGCTGGAGCACGGGTTCAGGGCGCAGAGGAGAGGGTTACATTTGCAAACCGAGAGCAAGTTATGTGCACTTTGGAATTTTTGCTGGGTGAAGGGTTTAGTGTCAGGGAGAAATTGCTTCAAGACCTCTTATTAAAACAAGCTGACAGTTTAGATGGCTAAAGCAGCACCAAGCTGGGGTGTCCTTTCCTATTAATAAACAGACCCCCTTCCTATGTTCAGTTTTGAAAAAGATTCAGTTTTGGAGATCCATTCCAAGCCTAATTTTGAACTGGGGGAGGGCGTGGGTGGATGAAGAAGAAATCTTAAGTAGAATACTAGCAACGTGTCCTTTTTGTTGAGCAAATGTTTAATAGTCCCTCTCCGCTTAAGCACCTTCATTGGGAAGGCGGGGAGGGTATATTCTTCCTAGTTAAAACCATAAGCTCTTCCTTATTGGACCCACCATTGCCAGAAAAAAATTCAAGACTAGCAGAAAGTATACTAATGCATTACATTTCTCAACACCAATGTAATTCAGATGCATTCACAACCATTTAAGTACAGTATATACTTGTATTTTAAAATTTCACGTGGAGACATAATATGCACACATTCTCATCACAGTGTTCCTCATGTTTTAATAGGGATATTCTAGACGTATGGGGAGGTGGGGGGGCTCTAGGTTTTGGATAGATCACTTGTGACATTAATAGCTCTGGGGAGGCTAATAGAGACAATAGGAGTTAAACGAACTCTTGAGAGATTAGTAATAAAGGAGCCAATTATCATGTCGACTTCGAAAGAGCATCTCTTAAGATTTATCCCTTGCACTTCTAATTTGACATGACAAAGACTTCACAGATGCAAAAATGAAACTTTAAACTAGCTAACAATATACTGATTGGGGTTAGAAATGAGAACAGTTTTATATAACATCGTCCTCTGGTGGTGCTTGGAATCCTGAAATGTAACGTTGCCACCATAACCAAAAAAAAGCTGCTACCAAGAGTGAATAGCATTTAATCCAGTAAACTTTATTTCTACTTGCTAAACACAATACAAATTCCAAATCACTTGACACTTTTCTAACAATTGCTGCTCTGAACAAATAGGCTAATAATCTTGACATCTTCAAGATGCTAATTTTAAACAAAAGTTAAATTTTCATAACCTAATTTACAAAGTTTTAAAACTCTTAAACTCAAACAGCTAACAAGAAACTAAATCGAGGAACATAAAAGGTTTTTCTCTGCAAAGGAATGCTTTTTATCATTTATCCTTATATTAACATTGAATTATTTGTACTACTTTAGCATTATATATTTCTAAACGCTCATGGCCTTAACTCCACACACTGCATTAACTAAACAAACTGTTTCAAAATTGAAATACCGCCTCCAAATCAGTTCAACTATCGCACATTTCATGTGTTTGTCTAAATATCATTAAACTAAATTAAATGGTCAAATCATGAATCATAACAAAGCTAGCCTGTTGCCGTTACCAACATACTGAAAGCCGATTATTTAAGCATTGCTGCTCTGTGCCTATTTGCTAATTCTGAGCCTTTAGGAAATCCTATTTGAAAAAAATAAATACAGCTCTGCCAGTTCTTTTAAATAGCACTCTGCCTGTAAGGACATGCTTGGAATGCAGAAGGAAATGGCTTACCTTTCTTAATTACAGTTTGATCTGGGATGTTAATACCCGGGTCTTCTACATGCTGCAACAAAAGGATACACATGGATGTAAGTGTATAATCAAAACAAAAGGAAATGAATATTCTCTGCAAGATGGGGGGAGGGGAAGGTGTAGAATCGAAATTCCCCCTCCCATATAATGACATTTATATATAAACATCTCATCTTGGCTTATTGGAATTTGGGGCTTTGCAACTCAAGAGGTTTCACTGCACATCCATGGCTTACTCCGCGCCGCCCCCCCACCCCACCCCCGAGCAAACAGTCCATGTTTGCTGGGGGTGGGAAATAAAACTTTCTTTGGAAATTCAATCAAGTTTCGGGGCACCTGATCATTCTCACAGTTCAACCTTTAGAAATGCACCTAGTTTTAGTTTAGCGCCTCAGCAGGTTCGGACTTTAATGATTCCAGTGTTCAGGCAGCAAAAGCCAGAGAAACAATAGAAATGACAGCGGCAGGAGTAACAGAAGAGTGTTGGAAACCATTTAGGTAGCATAATAAAGAACAAACGCATATATGCACCTTCACTTATGGAAAACTAGAAATAAATTTTTTAAGAAAATTATGGTTTAAACTGGATATGAGACAGGAACATGAGAATGGTAAAAAAACAAAAACCTTTGAGGTTGCTTTCCTGTTATCCAGCAGCAGATTTGTCCTTGGGGTTGCTATGTGGGTTTCTTCCTTTTTTTTTTTTTTTTTTCTTTTATTTTTTTACAGATGGGTGGGTATACATGTGTGTGCTAGAGTCAAAACGTGATTAGAAAGTAAAATGAAATCATGTTTTCTAATGCAGAAACTGACAGGCAATATAATGTCTGGCTGTGTTTACAAATTAGCACTAGGGCTGCTGAGATAGAAGATTTCACAATCGTTACCAAACACAGGCATTACCATTTAAAAAACTATTACTTCCTTCTCTAGTCTTTGTCCAACAATAATACTGATTCGAACATTTTCCATTCTGTCTTGGATTTATGCTCCTGTTAATTGTGCCTGATCGCAATGATTCCGGGTGGATGGTACTAAGTTGCTTTATTACAGGTTTTATTATACTCAATGCTCTCATTTGTAACTTGCCTAAAGTGCTTCTGGATTTAAGTATAATTAAATTGAGAAATGTTCAGAAATGACTACTGCTGCAGTTCTTGTGTTTTAACTATATGGGGAAATATGATCCCTTTATGCATGCACCCTAAACCCATAAAGTAAATGTAGTGTGGCATAATACTTTTATTTGTGTTATTTCTAGACCTTGTCCATACAGGGAAGACTGTTAAGTTTAAAACCCCACTGAGGTATTAATGATTAAATAATTTTCACCATTGATTTGATTTTCTTAAATATTTAGCAGTCATTCTTATTAAAGGTTAACTGTTGCAACAATGGGAAAATTGAAAACAACCCTTTTCCTGACCCAAATTCCTTTGAAAATTTTTTTTCTTAAAAGGTGGGGGAGGGAGAGGGAAGAGCAGCAACTGGGTTTCCTTGTTTTTATTTGATCTTTTAGTTAACTTCTACTGACCAATTTTACCACGAAGAGTGACTATACAGGTTTTAAGAATTCACACCAGCCACCTTGGAATTTTTGCAAATTAGAGCAATTCTAATCCATGGTAGTTCCAAAAGCTTGTAACCTTATTTTGCAATTCAAATATCTCCAAAGAGCATGGAAGGAAAAGGATTCAGAGCCTCTTTGGGAAAGGGAACTAAAATGATCATAACTTTCAGTTCTTTTTTAAATTGCTCTTTTATAAATTATTGCTCCTCTCATTTTACTCCCCCCACCAAATGCACTAAGTGTCAGTTTCTAAAAACATGTAAGAATGAACACACACACACACACACACACACACACACACACACACACACACACACACACACACACACACACAGTGCTTATTAAACCTTACACTGGATCAAGTGGCTACTTTCCTGCTTCCCATGTAAGGCTGTTCAACATAACCAACAAATTTCAGTGATTAACTGAGCCAAATGAGAGATGTAATAAATTTTCTATTTTCCTATGGAACTTAAATAACGTTTTAAATTCACCAAGCAAGCAGGTAAGTTCATCTGACCATTTTCTTTACAATCTAATGCAGTAATCATTAAACTGTCAACGGACATACTGCTGCATTATTTGATGTAGTAATTTGAAATAGCATTTTAGCAAAAATCACATCCAGATACATTTCCTCTCCAAAGAAAAGCAGCTTTAACAGAAGCCTTTACAGCTTTAATAAAATTATTGACGTGCTCTAATTCCATTTCAGGAAGGTTGTGAGGAAACCATAAATATATAGAATTAAAGCAGAGATGCTGGTTTAAATTTAATTTCAGAAAGTATTTTCAAATTATCAATAACCTGGTTTGCATTGCAAATAGTAAATGTGCTAATGCCATGCTTATTTAGAAATCATTTTAAGCTGCATTTATTGATAACCGAATTAGAACTCAAATAACGCATTACCCAATAGTCTCAAAACATTTAATATGGGGTGTAGCAGGTTCTGATAGGCGTTGGGAACCCAGCTAATGATTTATGAGGTCACCACTTAGCACCCCTAGGAAGAGAAGAAGGCTGCATTTTAATGTCCCTCTGCTTGGATTTGCTACTTACTTTTCTTTAATCAGCATAGGCTGTACACGCAACTTTTGGGTTTCACCAGTGTTTATACAATCTGGTTAAAATAATCTTCTTAGTTCGTCTTTTACACTTTCTTTTACACTGAGAGGGCATTTAATGAGTTCTTTTTGGTTGAATTTAACATCTTTACCAGGACAGGGAGAAATCCCCACGCCAGACTCAGCGGTCGGATTAGATCCTCTCGCAATCGAAACAGTT